>NC_082397.1:7160929-7201652 GCF_031168955.1 Gadus macrocephalus
TTGTATTTCAATTATATATACTGTATATTATATCTATTATATTATGTCTTCAGGCTCTGTCAGAGAGGAGCGACAGGAGGCCTCCAGAGAGCAGGGCCCTCTGGCTGACCTGCAGGCCCAGGATGAGCAGCCTTGCTGGGGCTCGGCCCGCCGCAGGGAGGCCGCGGTGGAGGCGGAGGATATTAGGCGTGTAGCTCAACGGCTGACGTTCATCGGAGACCAGATCAACACCACCGTTCTCTTTGTAGCGTGAGTACGGACGGCTAACACTGCACTCCTCATTGCCCTTTAAACAGAGTTAGTTTTATCGGTGAAACAACAAGTTGGTTGAACGTCTGGTCGTGTTTCGTAATGTGAGTGTTATCGCTGTGTGGCCGTGGGTGTGGTTGTGGTTGTGAGCCATGAAAATATGCAAATCAGGGATAGATATGAAACCTCATTCAATGTTCTTTTTACTTCTCTTCTTATATGTTCTGTCTCTGTCTCTCTAGCTCTCTCGCGCTCTCTCTGATTCTCTCTTGTCTCACTCCCACTCTCTCTCTCTCTCTCTCTCTCTCTCTCTCTCTCTCTCTCTCTCTCTCTCTCTCTCTCTCTCTCGCTCTCTCTCTCTCTCTCCCTCCCTCTCTCTCTCTCTCTCTCTCTCTCTCTCTCCTCTCTCCTCTCTCTCTATCTCTCTCTCTCTCTCTCGCTCTCTCTCTCTCTCTCTCTCTCTCTCTCTCTCTCTCTTGCTCGCCCCCGTTCTCCAGAAGTTATAGCCCCCCTCCCCTCCCCTCCATCCTCCATCCAGCCCCCCCCGCCTAGATCCTCCCTGCCTCCCCCCTCCCTCACCCATCCTCTCACATAAAGGTGACATCATCTAGCCTTGGCTCTACCCACACACCCAGACACACGCACAACCACACACACACACACACACGCCCGCACGCACGCACGCACACACACACACACACACACACACACAGAGACAGACACACACACACACACACACAAAAACAAGCACACACACACACACCCACAGACAGACAGACAGACAGACAGACAGACAGACAGACAGACAGACAGACAGACAGACACACACACACACACACACACACACACTACCCTGTTTGCATTTGTAGCAGGTTGTAGGGGTATTACTGAAACACACACACACACACACACACACACACCACACACACACACACACACACACACACACACACACACACACACACACACACACAACGTTTCGTTAGTTAACGTTAGTTAACACTGTTCATATTTTTTTCTATCATTATCCAAAATGTACTCCTTGAATGTGGTCTGTATCATATTGTGGGCTAATGACTCTCTCTCTCTCTCCTCTCTCTCTCTCTCTCTCTCTCTCTCTCTCTCTCTCCCTCTCCCTCTCCCTCTCCTCTCTCTCTCTCTCTCTCTCTCCTCTCTCTCTCTCCTCTCTCTCTCTCTCTCTCTCTCTCTTCAGGATGCTGCCCCCAGTGGAGACACTTCAGAACGTGCGTCCACCTTCTCAACTTTGTCTCCCAGGCATTCAACAACCTCTACCACTTCAGATAGGACACCCTTTACCCGTTACCATGGATACCCCCCCCCCCCCCCTCCTGATTGGCTTCCCTTTTGTTGGATGGATCCGGCAGTGGAACAGTTTCAGTGCCACTGGCCTTGAGACTCCGGTCCTAAGCCACCCTACGGGGACTCCTCTTGGCGGACTGGGGGGGATCCTTCCCATAACGAAGGGTCTGGGACTGCTGGCCCAGACTGGAACCGCGGCCGTGGTTCTGTACATTCTGTAAATGTGTTGGCTTTCTTCTGTTGTGTTCACTGGCTTTTTGGTTGCCTTGCATTTTGTTTTGAGGGACGTAGCTTCTTGTGTAGCAATGTGTGTGCGCGAGTGACTCTTATGTGTGGAGGACTGATATCTGAGTTTATAGCACTTGGAGGCTGAGGAAGGAATGCGCGCCTGAGTCACCGGCTCTGGAGAAAACCGGAGATCATTCATCCTAACGATCCTTCAAGCCCATCGCACGACCGTGCCTTCCTACAAGACGTAACGTGCACACAATCTCCCATTTGAATTTGACAATCGCAACCTCATCCCCGCTAGTGGATGAGAGTGGCTAACGCTAGCTGCAGTGAGCAGCTAGCGTTCAAGATAGCTGTTAATGCCTATATTGCAGAGACAGAGTACTGCAATCTGAAGCCACCAGAAAGCCTGTGGAAATGATGGGATCAGGAGTCAGGACTACCTGACGCATACACACACACATACAAACACATACACACACACACACATACACACACACAAACACTGGCGCGCACACAAACACACACATACATGTGGTAAATGATGGTGTTTGTGCACACTGTAGAGGATGGTGCCAGTATTTTCTCAGAGATTTGGATATTAGCCAGTTAATTTAGAAGCTTTTTGAAGGATCGGTTTTTGAGCTAAGAATCAACTTGAAAGTCGTTAAAGCGAATTCAATGGTTGTGTTCGAGTTCTGAGACACCTGCAGCTCATGCAGTTTATGTTATGTTTTGGACTGCATCGTGGAAACAGTAGAGCCAGATTACAAGAGTTGAATCCAGTGGATTTGAACATTTCCTGAGAGTAAAAAGATATATATCAATCGATTTATAAAGATATGATTTGGATTTATATATAGATATGAAATGGATCGATATAGATATGATTTAGATCTTTTGAAAAGGTATCAATTGATGAACTGAATGATCCCTTACATTTTGTGCAAAAAAAAACAACGTGTTTATATCAGGACCATTATTTATTTTGAAAAGGAGTTTTGCCTTGTTTATGTTTTTCTACGTTTGTTTTTTTAACTTTCGTATAATGAATAATTTATTTGTTCCTTTACATTCCAGATTACGTTTCTATTTAAAATGTTTATTTTCAATAATGTAACAATAATCCTCTCCCATAATTGTCTAAACTCCTTTACAATTTGAATCAATTTGAATCAAAATGCTGTTATAGTTTTGATGATCGGTTTCTGTTCGGGCAGGCCTACGCTGCTAGGTTCAAGTTGGCTCGGTCAGCCCCTCATCTTCTGTTTAGAGCCCCCGCTCAACTATCAGACATTATTCAGCCGTCAGGAAGCTTTCATTTGGTTTCTTTCTGTCTAATAACCACTGTCACTGCCAGACCCAAATGTCATGAAATCTGAGTCCTTTGTATCTTTCTCTTCGGGCCTTATGTGTTCTCGTGTGTTGGTTCTCAGTTCACTGTTCTCCTGTTAGCATTTCAAACAGTTATGTTGTGTATTGTCCTGCGCAGCTACAAACACGCAGTTTTGTTAGACAACAGCGGCATATACATTTTTCTAAATACTTCAAATGGTTGTGTTTGACAATATTCCATGGTATTTTACTGGGCAAAAAAAAAGGACGAGGCACTTCCGAACATTTCCGGTAGACTTCCTGTAGTGGAACGTAACGTCCTGTGGTCCTGTCTTTGACTTCCTTGTTGAACAGTGCACTTCCTGGTTACGAGGCTGAAGTTTTGCTGGTCAGCCTGCAGCCCTGCACCAATGGTTTCAGTGCAGTGTATATTTCTGTTTTCTACATGAATTTTGTACTTATTTTCATTTCACTTTTTTATATAATAAAGATACGTTGATATACATATCTTGTTCTTTCTGCCTCTTAAGTGTGTGTGTGTGTGTGTGTGTGTGTTCGTGTGTCAATATGTGTGTGTGTGTGTGTGTGGCAGGCGTGTGTACATAGTGAACATTGTTGTGTGTGTCACCACGACGCCCATCAGCAAAGGTGAACCCAGTTCAGCTCCAAGAATGAGGGCTGTGTGTGTGTGTGTGCGTGTGCGTGTGTGTATGTGTGTGTGTGTATATATGATGGCTTAATTCGAGAAGACCACTTCCAACTGATAAGTGGAGATAACTTGACCACACACACACACACACGCACACACACACACACACACACACACACACACACACACACGCACACACACGCAGCGACACGGTGATGGCTAGTGTGCTGACAGTAAGACAGTAGTCCAATGCTTCCACAGTGTGGATGGAGGAAGCTGGAAACTTGTATTGACGTGACCTTGGCTGCAGACAGCCGGACCCCATGAGCTTTTGAATAATGAATGCCCATGCCCCTATAAGCTCTGCCTTAAGGCCACACTTGTCTCCCATGGCCGGACTGCTGGGTCTGGGTTACTGTGAAACCAACTGGAACTCCACCAACGACGTGGGAAAGCCAGCTCCAGAAAGTTCTGGAACAGGTTCTGTAACTGACATGAACTAATCAAATCATGTTTTTCCCGCACACAAAATATTCTGCATCTGTTGGACCATCCTAGTAGGCCCTGATTGGTTGAAGGTATAGCTAGAAGGTCTGTGATGCTAAGAAGAAGGTCAAAACAGAGAGTAGGTGGATCGAAGAATCCAGGCAAACGATAACAGACCCAATAGGGAGAGCGAGTGAGAGAGCACGAGAGAGAGAGTGGAGTACCAAGAGAGACAGGGGAAAGAGAGAGAGAGAAGGATAAGAGCAGGAGCGATAGAGTAAGAGAGGGGGCATCAGAGAGAGAGAGAGAGAGAGAGAGAGAGAGAGAGAGAGAGAGAGTCAGTCAGAGAACACATTGAAGATAATCTGTAATAGAGAAAGCAAGCATCAAGGAGCAAGAGAGGAGCGAGATAGATACAGGCAGCAAGAAATAGGTGGAAAGGAGGGGGATACATGAGGAAAGGAAAGGGTGACAGGAGGATAAGAGAGAGAAACAGGAGGGCAGGAGAGAGGAAGGAGAGGAGCAATTACAGAGCAGCCATTAGGCCCCACTGTGTTGAGAGGGAAAGCTTCAAATTGTGTGTGTGTGTGTGTTTGTTTGTTTTACAGATAAGGGTTTTGGTTTAATTAGGGCAGCGGTACAGGCATCCCTAATTAATCTTCTCTCCTAATCCCAGGAAGAGAGCAGAGGCCCACGGTCCCCTCACACACTGTGTTCCCCCCTTAAAAAGCATTGAAATCATCTTCGTTTTTCAGCTCGGGTCAGATCAGTTTGATTTTAATCCTTTTGTTGGGTTGTATTTTAAATCGACCATTTACCCTGGGCTACAACAAGCTCTGCAGTCTGGCCCGCCTCCTCCATCAGACGATCTCTCCCTCTTCATCATGTTGTTCAGGCCCAGACAGCCGTGGCTAGCCCCTTCCTCACTCAAAGTGGTGAGGCCGGTGAAACAGGTTCAACCAGGCCATCCCGCAAGGGCGTGAGGTAGAAAGAGCAGCCAAGCATCCCGACTGCGACAACAATACCCTCAATGTCGGGCGAAGAGATGTCTGATACATCCTGTTGGAGCCATGGGGGGTGTCTGTTTGAGTGGACCAGTCGCATTCAAATAAGACACGATGACAACCTGTCCTTCACTCGGGTGTTGTGTTCAACAGCACACTTTGATGTAACAACCACCATAGCTATCTCGCTGTAACTCCTCCCTGTCATGACTGTACTCATACTTTCATAGAAAAACAATACAAGACTTTACATTAATGACCGGTGACACGAGAGACCACTGAGTTCCAAAAAATGCTTTTATTAGAAAAAAGGTACAAATGACAACGTGTACGCGTGTGATCAAACGGGTCCCACGAGCAGACTGTCTGGAAAGGAGACGACCAGACGCAGAAACGTGGAACAAACGAGGATATAAACCGTCCTACAAAAAAAATTGTCTTCTTGAAAGAGTCGCCATCGTCCGCGACAGCATGCGTCTCTCTCGACGATCACTGGGGGCCGAAGTAGTCGACCACACCATTGCCTTTGCGACCATCGAAGAAGAAGATGTTCTTGTGCGGCGCGTCTCTCTGGGAAAGGGCCTGGGGAGGGAGGGAGGGAGGGAGAGAAAGAGGGAGGGAGAGAAAGAGGGAGGGAGGGAGGGAGAGAAAGAGGGAGGGAGGGAGGGAGAGAGAGAAAGAGGGAGGGAGGGACGGAGGGAAGAAGGGAGGGAGGGAGAGAAAGAGGGAGGGAGGGACAGAGGGAAGAAGGGAGGGAGGGAGAGAAAGAGGGAGGGAGGGAGGGAGAGAGAGATTAAGCCGTAGCCTCAAAGTAGAATTAGATTTGACCTAATCAATAAAAACACTTTAACTCAATAGAATTCTTCCACAGTTCTGAGGTTGGCAGCTGTGCTCAGACCCTGGATGAGGGGCACAACAGCAGGACAGGCAGAGCCCCCGTCTGCCCACACAGCCTGTGATCTCAGACCAGACGCTGCCCAGAGCTGTGACCAGGCGTCAACGGAGGCTTTAAACTTACATCAGTAACCCAACGTGGCTTCAACAACAGGATCAAGCTGAGCAAGCTTGTCTGCAATCACACACACGCACGCGTACAACAAGTGTGTGTGTGTGTGTGTGTGAGGGGGAGCAAGTAGCAATCTGGCCAGCGAGACGTCAGTTGCAGTCGGTTTCATCATCGCAAGCGAGACAGCTAGTTGGCCTTGTGCCAAGAGAACACACACACACACACAGCTGGGGGCTATACTCATGTTCTCTCTAGGTGAACTGAGTTCATCACAGGGATCTCTAATCTAGTTTGGTGTTCGAAAGGGAAACTTCCTGTGATTTTATTGAGGTAATGAATTCATTTATAGTGAGATTGGCAACAGTTCTTTTCTGCTTCTGGGATTGATGCTTGGAATATCAGATCACACTTAGGTAAACAGCTTCAACAAGTGCTTTAATTACTACTGATTAGCACTGCTTAAACCAAGTAATGTGAATGCAATATATCACAAGATCCAAGGGGATTTACGCTTCTGATTATTGGTGGTGCCGCACAAGACTGAGAATGAGTGTGATGTGATGCGTCATGTGCCTTATTTGGGACTTACCTTGACGACTTCCTGTCCCAGGACTCCGCCCACCACGGCACAGACCGGGGCCATCTCAGAGAAACAGTAGCTGTGCGAAGAACACACACAAGTTTTCCCATTGGATCAACTTGATTCGTTTGGAACATTGGAGGCCAAGCCAGACATATGTTGGCCGTGAAAAGCAGATTAAAGTGTTAGGATCGATTTCCTGAGGCTAGCCGTTATTAAATCCACCCTTTACAGCTCGGGCACACAAACAAAATTATTCATCAAAAAAAGTCTGGGATATTGACAACAATCGAAAGGACCACAACGAATCCAACCATCGCATTAGACCCACCCTTCTTAAGAAAAAACTATTATTGACCCTAAAGTGCTTTCTGAACGGCTGAAATTGTGTCAGCTAAAGTCACATGCTAGCAAATGTAAGTGACACAGGGGTTGACGTGATATCGCTTAAGTTTTGCGATTGGACTTTAGCGTTAGGTTACTCCTTCAATGATTTACTTGAATGCCGGAGGGGGGGGGGGGGGGGGGGGGGGGTGTTTACCTGACAAAGTCGTCGCTGAGCAGCTCTCTGTTCAGCCCCATGGACTCCAGCACGTCGTCTCGAATCTGGCGCAGCAGCTGGCCGTCCTCCCCCGAGGACTGGGGGGCGGGGTCGCGACCTTTGTCCGTGCGGAACTTCAGCAGAACTGCAGAGGCCGCAGAAAGGGGCGGGAACAGGACGAGAGGGGGAGTCGAGAATGTTTTAGTAGAATGAAAGTGGGTACCCATGTTGTGCGAACAATGTTTTAGTTATTGGGACAAATTAAGTGACATGGCTGTATGGCCCGGAGTACCTCGTCTAACACACACACACACACACACACACACACACACACACACACACACACACACACACACACACACACACACACACACACACACACACACACACACACACACACACACACACACACACACACACACACACACACACACACACAGCAACTGTTTGAAGCAGATGAACAGATACTCTGAAATCCGTGTGTGCGTGCGTGTGTGTGTGAAACTTGTGGTCGTCTGATTTCTGCGAATCTGATGAGGAGGTGCTCAATTCTTTGAGATCGACTAAATGTTCTGAGAAGTGATTTAGGCTCAGATTATAAATTGTTACTCGTCAGTTGTCAATTGTATGATGTCTCTCAGCAGGATAGGTGAGTTTTGAACGGTGGTTTGTGGAAATCAGAGCCTTATGTTATTTTATAATATCAGTTACATCTCATCACTAATTATACTTTCAGAACGAGTGAATCCCGCTAGAACACACACACTTCCTGTTTCGGGGCGATATTAACAAAAGCCACATGAGAAAAAAAAAAGTTCCTCCCACGGACATTTCCAGCACGCGTACACACACGGCGTGCAAACATTATTTCCACATTATGACCTGCTATCAGTGCATCTGCCAGTCATAGAGAGTCACAGACTGGCACGGGGAAATCATCTCAGCTCTGATTTGAAACACAACAGTAGGTGGATGGAACAGGCACCGGTATCTGATCGTCTGTGTGTGTTTGGTCTGGCGGGTAAAGGAAGAAGCAAAAGAGCCAACCGGCTTAACATCACATTCAAAAGACAATCAGAAAAGGGGAAGGGAAAAACGTGCACGGCGCTCGTCTATTCTGTTCCACCATTTCAAGATGATATCTGCAAATGAAGGACATAAAAACTAGCATGCAAAGAGTGTAGAAACGAAAAACAACAACCCACTGTGCGTGCGCGCATCTTTAGCTTACAAACCCCACAGGACTGATTATGCAAATCGTTTTGACCTAGCCGCAGGGTAAAAAAAGAACAGAAAAAGACAAAAACAGCCCTGTGTTCCTTGCCCTCCATCTCACATCTCTTTGTTCTGCGGCTTTGGTCATGAGACAGGAAGCAGTTGTGTTACCAGGAAGTAGAGCTTCCTCCGCACCGCAACGACACCTCTATTAATAGAAAAGTCTATCCTAATAATAATATCAAAGTTACATAGCCTTCTTTTTAAACTAGTTAAGTGGATATGCTTTTTATATATTCTCACACGAAAGAGATAGCTCGCCTTCCTACCCCAGCTGAAAGGCATCGTGTCAGATAGCTTTTCAAATGTTCTTGTAGCCAAGACACAATTCCTCCATGATAGTAAAAGGTTGCTAGTTCGATCCCCAGCTCCTCCTAGCTGAGTGTTGATGTGTCCCTTAGCAAGACACTTAACCCTAACTGCTCCTGACGAGCTGGCTGTCGCCTTGCATGGTTGACTCTGCTGTCGGTGTGTCAATGTGTGTATTAACCGATGTAAGTCGGTTTGGATAATAGCATCTGCTAAATGTCCTTAATTGTAATTGTAGCGTTAACCCGCCATTAAAGAACCTTGTACACCCATAGTTAGCACGGAGATGCTTGGTAAATGCCGGCTGTGAGTGCACCAGGTCATGGCCATTCGGGTGCAAATAAACACTTCAAATCCAGTTTTATTTACATCTCTTAACCCCACGCCTGTTCTGCTGCCCACCTTGTTGTCTGTGGAAAGTAAACTTTCGCAACTTAAAAAAAGAAGTGACCTTAAAAGGTGTCTGGACACATGCCAGCTGTGCCATGACACAGGGGGCGACGTTTCACTTCCTGGACATCTGGGGTCCAATCAGCTGGTCCGATCGTGGGGCACATTTGGCAGACCGTGGCGAGGCGGTGGCGGTGGGAAGCGTCACGCTCCAGCATGCGCGTGTGCGTGCGGCTGCAGGAGCAGGTGGAGACAACACCACAACAACAACAACCACCACCACCACCACACCCATCGCCTCGCTAAAAAAAGGTCGCCTGACCAAAAATAAACCCTGAAACCGGAAGAGGAGCGTTCACGGTCTGTTATTAGTCTCTACATTTAAACCAGAGAGGTCTGCAGACATGTATGTGGTGTAGACAGGTGTAGCTGATCTCCTTCTACTGATGTTATTTGAATAGCTTTCAGAACCTCGTTGTTTTGATGATGATCTTAATGCTGAAATATCTTTCTCAAACAGAGACTTCCTGAAGCACCTTCAACCTTTGTGTTCTGGAAACACATGATCTTAGAATTCCTCGCGCCGATGCCAGGCAGGGAATACGCTGGGGTTTTTGATTTGAGTCTCATTCGTCACACATCATACTACAGATGACGGAGAGATTCACAGGTTCAATCTCAGTGGGAGGTATAAGAATACAGAATATACAATCTGTTCCACTGCGGTGACGCCATAATCCTGGCGTGGGTTTCTGTGTGTAACCACACTAGTGGAGTCATATAATGATGCCTTGTCGATTACAGCTGTTGGCAAATCATTTGACAACTTGCTCCACTGAAGCAGCCTTGTTCTCCATATGTGGGCGTCTTCGTACCGTGGAGGAGGAAGTAATCCACAGGCGTGCGCTTTAAACCCGCCTTGGCCTTCTCCGTTGTCCAATCCACCTCCAGCGCCTCCTTCAGGGAGCAAAAGCTGGCCGTCTGATTGGACACAGGGCAGGAAGGAAAGACAAGGAAAATTTGTCAGGAATGAAAGAATACCGCAGTGTGTAGTTGGAATGTAACTGTATGAAATGTAAATGCACTTTGTGCATCTGCTTGAGAGTGCTGTATAAGGTTTATTGCATTATTATTTCAGAAGCACGCACACGCACACACACTACCTTTTTGACCATTGTGGTCTCGTTGGGGTCGACCTTGGCCTTCTTGGCTTTGGGTCCGTCGTTGGAGTCCCCGGAGGGCTTTACCATTTTGGGCTTCTCTCTACAGAGGTGGAGAGTTGGTGGAGGAAGGAAATGATGGTGTAACGAGTTGGGCAACTCCTGCGTGAAAACTTAATGTTGGCAACAGAGCATGCATGATTAACCACTGCCTTTGACAGAGACTCATTGTTTACAGACTTTACATTGATCTTTCCCCCATTCCTTTGTTTATTGATATTAATTCAGATGAACTGAATGCCAAGACGGGTTACTCAGAGCAATGCAAAAATCGTGCCCCACACACACACACACACACACACACACACACACACACACACACACACACACACACACACACACACACACACACACACACACACACACACACACACACACACACACACACACACACACACACACACACACGGTTGAAGCAGACGGACTCACTCGACGTAGTTGTAGTCCGGCCCGAGGTCCGAGAACATGTAACCGTAGTAACCGTACACGTTCCCGCAGAACACCTTGATGTTGTGTTTGGAGCAGAGCTGGTCCAGGCGCACCATCAGGTCCCGAGAACAACACGTCAGACACACCTACAGGGACGGGTGGAGGGTTATTCGTCTGGCCTCCTGCTGTTTTTCCCCCTTCAGAGCCTGGTCGCTGACCCCGGCTGTGACCCGCAGACACTTTTTCCCTGCCCTCATGCCCCTCCCTGCCTGGTTCCTTTCTCTGACCCAAACACCTGCCAAACACCTGTCTCACATCCGTTCACTATACTTGAGTTTATCATCTATTTAAGTGTATTCACCTTCATACAACTACGATTAGGGCATTTAGCCGACGCCTTTATCCAAAGCGACTTACATCGGTTAATACACACATTGACACACCGACGGCAGAGTCAACCATGCAAGGCGACAGCCAGCTCGTCAGGAGCAGTTAGGGTTAAGTGTCTTGCTAAGGGACACATCAACACTCAGCTAGGAGGAGCTGGGGATCGAACTGGCAACCTTTCGGTTACAAGACAACTGCTCTACCTCCTGTTCTCATCCTCCTCCCTGCCAGACCTCTCTCTCTATCCCGCTTTCTGTTCTTAAGCAATTGAACAACAGAGCAACTGAGTGGTTGCCGGTATTATCATCAACTTTAGTCCAACAACAGATCCCCGTCTCTGACCCCCACATTAAGTAGATTCAATGTATGCCCCTCAGACCATCAGTTCACGGGCCCATCTTGCCCAGGTATCACATCACACCCAGACAATTGTTCAACCTAGAGAGGGAGTAGGCGGTTTGTGAGTGGATTGATTTTAATAACAGTAACCCAATAGGACCTAGTTCGTTACACCTTTTAAGTATCATGAAGCTAATGATTGGAGGTAACCGAGAGCGCCACCCTTGTTATGTGCTTTATTATACTGTGTTTTGCGATGAATTGAACACATTAATCATGGGAAGAATCATGGGAACAATGATGGGACTGAAAGAAAATGGAAGAATAAGCAGAGAAGTTTGGTAACCAGAGAAGGACTCTGGTGATAGTTTTGGGTATCTTGCTTGAGCCCAGGAATAAAGTGTGACAAAGTATTGACTCTGCTTTTGTTTCGGAAGAAAAGCGTTTCGAAACTTTTGAGCCTTTTATTTGAACAAACGTCCTCATTTGGCCGAGCTAGCCAGGGGTCTAGAAGAGAACCACAAGGAACCCAGATTGTTTTGACGGCAGACAGAGTTGCCGATGACTTCCTGGTGATGACCCAACCCGATGGCTCCACTGATAACTCCTTACGACGAACAATAAGCCGTCATGTGATCCACCATACACACATCTGGCCTGTTATCTCTTTAACAGGTCCTAACCCCACTGTGTGGCAAAAAGCCATTCAACGGTCGTTAAGGTTTGACAATTAACGTTAGATAATCATTTACCTTAATAAAAATGAACCTAGAAGGGAGCAACAACAAAATATATACAATTAAGAACAACCACAGGCATTAAGCGTGCGATTATCATTGTTAGATCACGCATGCGACTAAACATTTGAGAGAGAGACTAAAACTGAAGCGCCACCACTGAGACCAGCTTGTTTACCCAAGGTGCCGGGCCGGCCAAGGCGGTCACCAGAGGGTGGGGCGGCTAGGCACAGACCATCATGATTGCTGAGACAACGCCAACTTTTCCCCATTGTCAACAAGGGCGCTTGGTAAGGGCGCTGGCTGTGTCTTATCCAACCGAGGCAGAGACCGCCCCAACAGCCGTGTGTGTGTCCTTTGATAAAGATGCACTAGGACGGTCAGGCTGACCCCCACCTTCAGTCAACAAACCTCATCAACATGGCCAATGCGTGAACCATGTGCTAGGGCCGTGCCGGCGTCATCTTTGACTTGCATCATCTAGAGATGAGCTCAGAGCCCGCCCACCCAAACACCATGGCTGCACTACACTTTACTTAGATCAAGCGCTTTCCATCTAAGCTTATTTTCTTTCGTCCTTTCTTTCTTTTTTGTTGTTGAATGAATGTGGATGAGGACCAGGGGTGCCAGTTCACGTAAAATACGTTTTTTGTGCTCTGAGGTCAACTGTGTTTGAGAGGAACTAGGGAACAACACACACACACACACACACACACACACACACACACACACACACACACACACACACACACACACACACACACACACACACACACACACACACACACACACACACACACACACACACACACACACACACACACGTTCATGCCCTATAATTGGGGGATGTGGTTTAACATATCGGATCGTTTCCTGAAAGAAGCAGACAAAGTGT
This sequence comes from Gadus macrocephalus, assembly GCF_031168955.1. NCBI lineage: Eukaryota > Metazoa > Chordata > Actinopteri > Gadiformes > Gadidae > Gadus > Gadus macrocephalus. The sequence goes on from NC_082397.1 coordinate 7,174,312, forward strand.
GTGAACTGCTGAACTCACCTCGGTCAGTGCAGACCATCCTGGTAGACAACACGGCACCAATGTTCCTCATCATATCACACATTGTGTGTGCTAGTATGCAGCTTTTCATCAGCTGGGTTCATGAACGACTTGGTATTGTAAGTAAGTACCCAGATGGATAGCATGGCAACCTAGCGTCCTGTATACTTACAAGCACCCAGATGGTCTTTGTTTATCTGCTGCACATAATTGGGATACTTCTATAAAAATACTTTTTTTTTTTAGCACTCCAAAAGCTTCTTTGAACCTCGTCCATGTCCTGCTGACACACACACACACACACACACACACACACACACACACACACACACACACACACAATAATAAATCTCTAATTTCCAGTTAAAACAGTCTCAGCCTGCTCCCCCCCCCCCCCCCCTCCCTCCTCAAACCCTTTTCTCCCTCCTCACTCAATCCCAATCTCCCAAATGATCCCTTCCTCCCTCTTCTTCTCTCCCCCTCTGACTCGCTGCCTCCTCCAACCTTCCTTGTCTTCCTCCCTCTCTCGGACCCCCCCCCCCAGGCCAGACAGAGTAGCGGGGAAGAAACTCGGGCATTGCAACCCTTTCAACTGATTTCAAACACAAGCTAGCGCTGCTTTCATGTGTTCCCGAGCCAGACACCGTGCTAGTCACAGCCAGACAGCCAGGCCGTCTGCTTTCCAATACTCGTTTTTCTCTGCTTACCCTTTGTTAGCTTTCTATATAAAGTAATAGTGGTGTGGGATCTTATAAAGTTGTCTTCTTGTAGGTTCTTATAAGATATGATCTGTTATAATAATAATAATAATAATACATTTAATTTAGAGGCGCCTTTCAAGACACCCAAGGTCACCTTACAGAGCATATAGTCATCATTCATCATCTATGTAGTCATCTATGTAAAACAGACTAGGAATAAAAGGAAAACAGAGGTTAAACATGAAGAATAATAATAATTAATAACACTCAAAGACGCCTAAAGTGAAGGGGGGACCTCACTAACCACCACCAATATGTAGCACCCACTTGGGTGATGCACGGCAGCCAATCGGTGCCAGAACGCTCACTACACACCAGCTTGAGGTGGAGAGTTAGGGATGAGGTGGAGAGTGAGGGAAAAGAACATTTAAACACTATCGACCATATTTAAACACTATCGACCATATTTAAACATTATCGATCACATTTAAACAATATCGACCACATGTAAACACTATCGACCACATTTAAACACTATGGACCACATGTAAACACTATGGACCACACGTAAACCCTATCGACCACATTTAAACACTATCGCCCACATTTAAACACTATCGCCCACATTTAAACACTATGGACCACATTTAAACACTATGGACCACATGTAAACCCTATCGACCACATGTAAACCCTATCGACCATATATAAACACTATCGACCACATTTAAACATGTAAACCCTATCGACCACATTTAAACCCTATCGACCACATTTAAAAAACTATCGACCACAATTAAACACTATCGACCACATTTAAACATGTAAACCCTATGAGTTATGAGTGTGAAGACCACACGTTGAAATAATACAATGGTGCTGATCAAATTGAAATGGGAAAGGCAATTATGAGGACAAATATTAATGACGTTCATGTATTTTTGGTACATGAATGTCAGTAGTGATGCCCCATTTTGAGGCCAATATTAACAAACAAAATAGTACTTTAACAATCTACTAATATTATCTACTAATACTAAGTTAAATAATAAAATAAATAAAAAATCCCTGCTGTTGCACAAGCAATGTTTGAACCACATCACCAATGTATGAACACAAAACAAGTACAGTGATTATTTTCCAACTAGATTGTGTACACCAGGCACTTAAGCAAGCAACATAGATTAAACAGTGCGATAAGGGCACCACCTAGTGGTCATATTACATATTGCAAAGATAAGTATGGAGGTTTTCAAAAGCCTGTTAGAAATAGCTATATCCTGAATTACCCGAAATACTGGTACCACTGGTATCCTGATATACCAAAGATACTGCCTATAGCCACACATTTGATAAGCTTGTTCTCCCTATCCGCCAAAATATGCATGTTACCTCACAATTTACAACCCCACCATTCTGAACTTGGTCGATTGGCTTGTTTACAATGTGGAGTAGACACAGCCCCTACCCCCACCCTCAAATAGAACATGAGGTAGGATCCCAGCAAGGCGGATAAACTGACCGCATCAAACTGTAGGAAGAAGTCGTCGGGTTGGTCTTCAGCCCTCTCTGCCTGGGCTCGGACCTCCACCATCGGATTGAGGTACTGAGCGCGCTCCAGAGACGCCTGGGCTCGGTTCTCCCCCTGGGCCGTCACAGGAACCAGGAACTGGGCCCTGCACGACTCCTGGGACACCTGGGAGGAGGTAGGGGGATGGGGGATGGTGTCAGACCACTTTCATAATTATCTTATAAAGGGATAATACAAGTATTCATAACCAATCTGTGAATAACTTCGTGAGTATGTCCATATCAATTATATAATTGAGGGAAAGATGGTGGTGGGCTACTTTGTTACTTCGCATAAAATACATTTTCAAACGTCGTTCAATAGTAAAACAGCACATAGTGTATGTGAACATCTGTGTGTAATATACCTTTTCATGATCCAGCATCGTGAGTCCCTTCACTCCAGCCAGAATCAGATTCTTGGCCACTTCCGCCCCGAGACCACCTAAGCCCACAAGTAGCACTCGAGACCCCCGCAGTCTGGAGTAAAAAATCACAGCAAACTTGTTAACCCCAAACTGACAATAAATAAAAGTAACAAAACACAAGTTAACAGGATCAAAACATGGGGATTATTGAGTGTTAACACGTAAACAAAGAGGCACATAAAATAAGATGTGCATAGGATAAAAATATAAATTAAGGAAATGCATTACATGTATGAAAGGCAAGGTTGAATACGTTGAACCTCGATTTTATTGTTTCATTTCTTATATCATTATAATATTTAAACCTTTAATGAATAGTTGTGGATACTTTTTAAAACCGCTAGGATCCGATGGGAGGCTCAATGTTATTCACTGTTAGCATTTCAATCGTTACCTCTTTTGTGCATCTAGTCCCCATAGCCGGATCTGTCGATCGTACTGGGCAGCCTCTTCCTCGCTGATAATCGGGTCCTCCTTCGCAATCATATCAATCATTTCAGATTGTAAAACAGTTAATAATTTATGGATAATATAGGAGATTGTATATCTATTACGGTAGTTTGAATTGATGCTAAAATCCCGCTGACTTTCGGACGCTGAATGATGACGCACTGAGAGGGGCAGAAGGGCCTAGTAATCTCGCGTTGACTCCTTTATCTCGCGTCTCTTTATTCCACTGGCAGCTGCCTTTGGCTATTTGATTCCATTCAATTTCAAGTAAAATATGTATCTCAATCAAAAATGTGCAGTAACAATTTGGCCATATGGTCATGCCTCATTAAAATATTCTGCATTACTTGACCACGATCAGGCTGTTAGTGGGTTTTATTATGTATTTTGTTTCATTGTCTTTTGGTTTCGTTTCAAGCATTTTTGTAAAAGATAGGCAGGCAGTCTGTGAAACACTTATGTCCACACACCGTTCCTTAAAAAAATTAAAGGCCATTGGTTCACCCACACTTAATGAGTAGTAGGGGGGTTGTAAGTGAACCTGTGCAGTGCTTCTGCACGCGTTGTCAATCTCAGTCACCCTCTTGGAAAATAAATAAATATATACCGGTTCACTGCAGAAAGTGCCATGTCTCTACTTGAACTGTACAAGCTCTTAAACAAGCAGCGGCATAAGTCAGAATGAAAACTCAAGTTGTGACATAATATTGGCCAGAGGGGTGATGGGATGGGCTCATTACCTAAGGCATGGCCAGGGATTATACAAATCAATGTACAAAACAACATTATTTTTAAATTGTGTCAATAAAGTACATAATCATACTAACTCATCCCGACCACTGTTCACGTTGCTACATGTAGGAATGAACGATGTATTTCAGTCATGATTTTCGGCTCAACCGGCTCAACTCGACAATTTCCGTAACGGGTTCGATGACGCATAATACGGCATGACGCCATCCTCGTTTAAATCCGCCTCTTTTCTCTCCGAGAAGACGACCAGCCATTTTAAGTCAATGAGTCTTCAATTCACAACGCTACTGTAGGACGGACAGCGTCAGGACCCAATTTCATCAAAATTTACCTTACAACTGTTAGTGGAGAATTGACTACTATGAACTTAAAACGCTCCTTAAGCCAAATATCCAGTAGATCCAAGTGAAGTGACGCATAAGCCAGTAGAATCCAGTCGAGTTGTAATTTTTGCACCTCCATGTAGCTAGAGGAAATGGCTGTGGAAAGCATGACTGTCCATCCAAACTCCCCAACTACCAACCACGAACACAACAGTCTCCTGACTGACGAAAGGTCGAGTAATTCTACAATCATTTAAATGAAATTATTTATTTAATCCTGTGCTTCTAGACAAAAGCCCGGGCTTTTATTTTTACTTTTTTCTTTCAAAAGGGATTAAACTCGCCTTTTCTGGGAGCAAGTACAAAGGTAACGAACGCCATGTTGACAGGACAACGACAACTGGGAGGTTAAAAAGAAACATCGTCCCGCTGTTTTATAAACGTTACCACAATCAGCGATCAATCGACGCAGACCCACTCGTTGGAAAGAAAATGCGAAGTCGAACAAATTGATCAAGCAAAGTGTCACCCAACATATTAGGAAAACGAACGAATACAAGAGCCTCTTGTGGATTACCTGCAAACGTTATATTTTTTTTAAAGTCCGAATTAATCATCTAACTTTAACTTAAATTCGCAGTTTGATGCGGGCGATGCCATAGTTAAGAGAATGGCACAGGTGTACTTTTCTTGAGTAATTGTCCATGGTTAAACGTGGGCCTATTTCATAGCTAACCTAAATTAGCACATTTAGCCTGTTCGCCATTACACGGCTGGTAGTGGAGGCGCTAGGCTAATGCTACATGTCACGAATATGCTGCTGATCAATGTCATTGTTATTAGTTCGCTCGGTTAAGTTCACTTCACAGCTCAATATCACACTGATCAGTTAATGCAGTTACAAACGACAAACACTTAAACAGTTAAATACTGAAAGGTATTTATTTTAACTATTAACATTGTGGTTCGTAACCGTTTCACTGCGCACTTCGCATTGAATGTCGTCGCCACCGTTACAACTGACTTATTTATCATGGAATAATTGCGTTTTTGGTTACAAATACATATTTGATTTAATGTTTGGGCATAGCCGGTGGCTTCTTAAAATATAAAATACTAGTTTGATTTGAAAAACATAACGTTTGCTCATGTCAAGTTTAACATATGTTGTTTTTATTCACAGTCGTACCTTCACTTACTACTCCCAAACAACCACACAAGTCCCTGAAATGTGTAAAACGTTTGCAAAGCATCACAAAAGTACAGCAAACGTCTCCCTTTCCACATTCCCCAGTTGGCAAATCCGTTCCCTGACCCCACTATCTAATAATACACTCTAGTCCCCCAAAATACCACGAAATAGTGTCCCTAAAACTTGAGGAAAACTTTGTTATAGTTTTGAGGGAAAAAAAATATGAAGAGACCTCTCACAGTAAGTATTCCCCATCATTTTCATCATGGCCCTTTGCTTGTAGAATCATGTAATAAGGACATAATCATCCCACATTGCATGGTAACTATTATTGGCAAAGTTTGTATTGATCATGGATATTCTCATTGTTATCGGGGTTGTAATGGATCTTTTCAAACTTGCAAAGTATTTGTTCAGACACGTTGGCGTTTACAAAATCATAGAATACCAACAGATATTTTTTTTCAAAATGAGTAGCAGTATGGTTTTACCACCATATTGATTTGGTATACCATCACTTTATTTTTAACCAAGTTTCTCTTGTGTTAACAGTTTTTTGGGGTTTAGAAATGGATCACTTGGTTGGCAAAACGCATATTCCACCCAACTGTCGTTAGCATGGTTAATATTGTTGTGTATGGCTTAGCATAGCCAATCAAGACTTGTGTGGCTCTAGTGTCTTGCACAACCAAAGGGTCAGTCCATAAGTTATAGGTGTGATTTAGCCCGAGGTCAGCTGTGTCAGACTTTGTTTTGTAGAGAGACCAAGGCAACCACTCCCATTCTTCTGTGCCCTCCTTCCCAGTAGCTTGGCCCTTGTGCTTTGGCAGACAGCCCCAATTCACCATTATTAGAAACTTTCTGGTATAAAGTGAAAAGCAAGCCCAGGTTGATACATCTTTGGCAAGGTAACATTGTGTGTGAAAGATGTAAAATAGTCTTCTAACTTAGGCCACAAGTAATGCTAGCACAACGAATTGGCTTCCTGTGTCTTGATTGTATTTGCTCCAAAACTAGTTGTTGATGAGGCATTAAAGACAGCCACATAACTAGTTAAATTGTTGTCGTTGGTGGTTGTTGGAACAGATGATGCAAGAAATGGTTAACTGCTTCATAGTAGAACGTACTTACTAGAACTTCTTAAGCAACTTGGGCAGAATCTTTTCAAATAGCAAAACATAAATCAAATGTTGGTATAGGACTTAAGACTTTGGTTTGTAATAATATGAGTCACTAGCTATAAATAAGGGAGAGTTTAAAGGTAAATTTTAATATTTTGTATTATCAACATGCTTGAACGCTGTCTGCTAAATAGGTAGAGGAATATACAGAGATTCCTGTCCCCGTTTGGTCTCACCACAGTAGATTTAAATCAATTGTCCCTCGTTAAACTGTTACAGAAATCAGCCGTACAGTTATGGCCTAACTATATTCTCCCCCCAGTTCTAACGCTGTGTTAAAGATAGTTTGAGCTGAGAGCAATACAGCTGACACGAGGGGACATTGCAGTAGGTCTCCCCTCTGCCAACTCTGCGTTCTTACACAGGCAAGGGGCCAGTGTACTCTACCAGAGTACACCGCCTATCTGTGTTTGAATAGCCTGATACTGTGAGGCAAAGAGCCATGGCAGGCCAGAGAACAGGAGACCATTGACAAAGTACCATGGACGTGGCTAATCTTCATGTGTTGCTGTCAGCATAGCTTGACTTTTGGGATGGTGGACTTCTGAATGTGTGTTGGGGGGGGGGGGGGGGGGGATATAAATGATTTATGGCTTGGCGTTTTAAGTAAATCTTAATAGCACAAGTGTTTTTCGCTACACAGTGTAGACGTATATTGGCTGTAAAAGGCATAAATACATGTTTTGGATCTTCTTTTAGTGCTGTCAGGGTAGAGTGCGGGCAGTTATTGCGTCAATTGTTTTATTCTTTGTGGCATGTCATGCGATAGTGTCTTTGCAACCTATAAACCATCCATTCAGATTCCATAATTTACTTGGAATTATTTCTTCGGTCATGTGCTGTTTCTTATTCCCCTCCCTTCCACAATTCCTCAAACCTCCAACCCCTGGTCTTACCTTCATCCTGGTTCTCCCCCTGGCCAGACACCCGCCCCGTCCTCCATGATGAGGTTCAGGCTAAGCATTGATCATTGTGTCCAGCGGGATACATTCAATCAGGATCATGTGATTCAGCACTCCTGTGACTCCACTTTGAATGCTTGATCAGAAGTCAGTGTTGTGTTCCCTGATAACACAAACTGGTTGCAAAGGGAGTTTTTGGTAACGCCATGAATCATATATATTTTCTAACACTGTTTGAGTACATCGGTTTGTCCCTATGTTTAAATATCTAATATCTAAGCTGTTAGTTTAACAGGCACGTGGCCATTTGCTCACCGAGAATGAAGCCACTGCTGAATCAGCATTTAAGCATAACAAGATTACCCTTTCAATGGCCCAGAAATCCACTTATATAAATTAATCTGTTAATTTATTCTAATCTACAGTGATTAACTATCAAAGTGTGATTTAAGGAATCAATTATACAAATTGCATTAATCTTAACTGAATATTACTGATGTTAAAAGCTGACTAATAATGGAACATTGTCGAGGTCACCAATATCCCCGGTGTGTTGAACATCAACAGGCGTTCGTTATCATTTTATAGCAAATGTTCCCCTGAAAGAGAGAACTAATATTATCACTTAACATAACATGTTTTTATGTGTATCTGACGTATATCATTAAGTCAGCCCTTGTGTGTGTCGTGTCATATATCATATTCTCTTAACGTCTACAAACACAAATCCGATGCTGACCGGCTTGTGTTCTCTCTGCAGACGGGAGGATGGCGAGCTGGAGGAGGGGGAGCTGGAGGACGACGTGGGTGAGGTGGAGGAGGAGGAGGGGAGTGTAGAGACCCAGGTGGCCTCCGGGGCAGGTGGCGAAGGAGGAGACGAGGCAGATGGAGGCGTTGGAGGAGGAGGTGGTGGTGCTGGAGCAGGAGGCGCTGGCGGGGGCGGGACGGAGCCCGGCGGAGAAGGAGGCGCGGAGAAGCTGCGAGGCAGCCGGGAGCGCCACGCCAGCACGGGCTCGGACGAGGAGCGCTCCCACCGCCGCAAGCGCAAGAGGAAGAAAGAGAAGGAGCGGGAGCGGGAGAAGGAGAAGAGGAGGGCCAAGAAGAGACGCAAATCCAAGCACAAAGTAAGAGGGCCTGACGCCTTGACAGGCAGGGATGTGGCGCACCGCTAAGGAAACAAAGATTCAGATCTCTTCCTCTAGTTGAGCTGCTGTTATCATCTAAATGAGGCTCGAACTGTATTGCTTGTTTCAGTTGTAGCTGTTTAGTTTAGAACGCCTGATCACAACGTCGTTAGTCCAGCGGTGTTTCAATATCGCCGTCTGTCTGTCTGTCTCTCGCCCAGCGTCACCCGTCCTCTGATGACGACCACTCCGACTTCAGCGACGACTCTGACTACAGTCCCAGCGAGAAGAGGACGAAGTACCGGGAGTATAGCCCCCAGTACCCCCCTGCTGTGAGTCCCCCAACAACGGCTTTAAAAGTCACAATCACACTCCCTCAAACACTCCTTAACCTCAAGGAGGAGACTGGCAGGGACCTGTCGCTGTGCGAGTTCATTTTGGCGCTTCGCAGCCCCAAGTTACACACTCATGTGCCCGACTATCAGCATGTACCATGGTTTTTCATTTTTTTGTAATCCTAACTTTACCGCACCCGAATGACGCCGACCTCTCTGTTCTCTCCAGGCGCACGACGTCTACAGCGGCCCCAAGAAGGGCAACTACATGAAGATGGACAAGCAGAACTACGGCGGCTACGACGAATACCAGGAGGAGAACTTTGAGGGTGAGGAGGACCAGGAGAATCCAGAGGAAGAGTACAACGATGACTTTGCCAAGGAGCTCAACCAGTACCGCAAGGCCAAGGAGGTGGGAGGGGGGCCAGGAAACCGCGGAGGGCGAGGTAAGGCCCTGTTAGAGCTAAAAAAAAATAAGAACGGTTACCAAATGTTATGTACTAACGTGTCTTAGACCCCCACTGGTCTCATCTGATCTTCTGGATTCTCATGAGACACAAGCTTCAGGATTTAACATTTTCTAATCATAACCAAAAGGGTGAGATGCGTATGAGGGCCAGTGGGTTTGAGTTGCCTTAGGAGAATGCAATGGCTAAGTGCCAGAGGTTAGCCATAGCATTCTCCTTAGGCAGCTCAAGGCCAGTGGGCTTGATCTGCCTAAGGAGAATGCTATGGCTACATGCCACAGGTTAGCAAGCTGGTCTTTACCCAAGGGTTAAGGGAGGACAAGTGAATTCTGGAGTCTCTGATTATTCTACATTCAAAAATAACTCATTAATCCACCACTCCTTGTTTCTCTCTCTCTCACTCTCTCTAACTCCGTCTCTCTCTCTCTCACTCTCTCTCACTCTCTCTAACTCCGTCTCTCTCTCTCTCACTCTCTCTCACTCTGTCTCTCTCTCTCTCTCTGTCTCTCTCTCTCTCTCTGTCTCTGTCTCTGTCTCTCTCTCTCTCTGTCTCTCTCCCCCCCCCCCCAGGAGGCAAAGGTCGGATGAAGAACCAGCGAGGTCGCGGAGGGATGAGGGGAGGTAGAAGAGGGAGAGGAGGAAGTAGAGGAAGGGGGGGTCGTGGAGGAGGAGGAGGAGGAGGGGGAGGAGGAGGAGGAGGAGGAGGGGGGGGAGGAGGAGGAGGAGGAGGAGGGGGGGGAGGAGGAGGAGGAGGAAAGATGGGGGGAGACAACGACCACATCGATGGCTACGGAGGGGAAGGAGAGATGGAGGAGAGGCCCTCAGTAAGCACATAGTCTGATCCCTAACACATGATGTTCAGCACATAAATGCTCTTCAATCGGTACATGCGTGTTGATTGTGGAACTACCTGTAAAAAGTGCTGTTTATTTTTTCAGCAGTATGGCGAGGATGACTACGATAACATGGGAGAGGAAGACTATGATGATTACTCTAAGGAGCAAGGCCACTACCGCAAGTCCAAAGACCGTGGTGGCAGAGGTCAGTTAGAAAACGTGTCGTAAAAAAAACGACCTTTAACGGCTAGTCACACTCGCACCTGGTGTTTTGATTTGTCACCTTTAATAACGAGGCATCACTTAAATATTCAAACTTGTAGCTGTCTTTCTTTCCTCTCTCTTGTCTGTTTGTCTGTCCGTCCTAGGAGGCAAAGGGGGCCGTGGGCGGGGCCGGGGTAAAGGGGGGCGTGGCATGAATCGAGGCAAGGGGAGGAACCGAGGGAGAGGAGGGAGAGTAGACCAGATGAACGACGAAGACAACAATGGAGACATGGACAATGGGGTAAAGAGCAATGCATGAGATGTGTGTTAATTATTATCATTAAGTCGGTATCTCGGTCAATAGATCCTGTGATTGGTCTCATTCACTGACCCCCCCCCCCTTGATGAAGTCATGGTTTCCTGGAATCCTCCTCCTCATCACCGTATACTGTTTCTTTCCCTCAATCGTGTGTGTGTGTGTGTGTGTGTGTGTACGTTAGGATGACGGAGGTGTAGGAGGAGGAGGAGGAGGAGCAGGGAGGAGGAACCCTGGGGACAAGCACCCTGATAAGAAGGGGAAGGCCATCTGCAAGTACTACATCGAAGGCCGCTGCACCTGGGTGAGTCTCTCTCTGTCTCTCTCGGTCTCCCTTTCTCTGTCTGTCTCTCTTGTGTGCTCCCTATTGACCTGTATCGGAAGTCACTAAGTTTATTTGGATAACGGCTGCTGAGTGACTCAATGGTAAATACACCTGAACCTGTTGTAACTCTTGTTGTAATTATCACCGTTGACCACCAGGGGGACCACTGTAACTTCAGCCATGACATCGAGCTGCCCAAGAAGAAGGAGCTTTGCAAGTTCTACATCACTGGCTTCTGTGCTCGGGCCGAGCACTGTCCCTACATGCATGATATCCTTTACCGTTCTGTGTGTCCCCATACGTACGCAGGTAGTTATTTAAATGGTCCTGAGAGCAGGGAAATCTAGTTGTTAGGAGTGTTCAAGTCCCAACTGAGAGGTTTTGGGTTCAAACCCCAACACCCTCAGTCTACCTTTAAGCCTCTTTGGCAAGCAACCTAAAATACCCTGCGAGTCGCTTTGGATAAAATCTGCCAAGTTACAATTTAATCGTAGTATTTGATACAATTATAATGAATATTTGGGATCAAATACTAGTACTTCAAACAGCAAACCTTTATTCATGACTTTGAGATGACCTGTACATCCACTGTGTGAGAGATGACCCTTGACCTTCTGGATCACGTGACTTCCCGTGCAAGCTGTTCCACACCACGGGGAACTGTGTCAACGGAGACGAGTGCATGTTCTCCCACGACGCCCTCAACGACGACACCCAGGACCTGCTCAACAAGGTGGGTGCCCCACCCTAGACCTGGTCCTCCTAGGAGCTCACTAGCGCTTAGCTAATGCTATATATCATTTATAATTCCCTGAGATTAAACACACTCATAACATTAATTGAATCCCACGTACCCGACCTGTAGTAAGAATTTGAAACAGATAAGAAAATAGTTTCTACAAGTAATACTAAGAGGGCTAACATACACAGTATAGTAGTAGAAGGCTAGGAATGCCTTTTTGCTCAGTTTTTTTGTCTTTAGTATTTAATTGTAGTTATTTGGGATTCAAATTGGTCTTAAACGCCTAACATCACTTAACCTGAGCAGGGAGAGAGCTCTAAAAGATGATGGGCACCAGGGTTTGGTGGGCTCTGCCTCTGTTCTGAGCGTGTCCCTCCTCCCTCCAGATGCTGGCTGAGGATGCCGAGGCCGGTATGGAGGATGAGAAGGAGGTGGAGGAGTTGAAGAAGCAGGGCATCAACCCGCTCCCCAAACCCCCACCAGGAGTAGGCCTCCTCCCGACCCCTCCCCGGCCCGGGCCCCTGGACACCGGCAACGGGCCCGGAGACTTCGGCGGGCCGATGGGGGGTGATTTCGGACCCCCGCCACCCGGACCCAACCAGGGCCCTATGCTCAACAAGGCTCCCCCAATGCAAGGGCCCATGACCGGGCCCAACTCCATTCCGCTCCCCCCTCCCTGCTCCGATGGAGGTCCCTACCAAGGGGGTCCTCCGAACCCCAACGGACCACCTCCCCCCGTGGGCCCTCCTCCTCCTTGTGGAGGTGGAGGTGGTGGCGGCGGTGGCGGTGGTGGTGGTGGAGGTGGAGGCTGTGGACGGATTCCCTCGTTGTTTGAGATTAAAGTTCAGCCGACAGGACAACTGGCTCACAAACTGGCTACAAGGTAAATAAAGTGATTTTTCTGTCGCCAAATTGTAACCCGTATAGTTTGCCCATATAGTCATCTCAATATGAGCTTACACATCCTTAGAGCACCCCTGAACTGAGTAGACTCCCTAAAGGATCCTGTTGTACTTTTGTATAACGGGGTCATCGAATATAGTACATGGGAATTGCAAGTAAATTTTGAGTATGGTTACTTAACACGCCCTATTCAAGAGGCACAAGCACAGTTAAAGATGAATAATGAGGTAGGGATGGGCGATTAATCGAATTTTGATAGCGATTTCGATTTTAGTGTCAAACTATCACAAAATTAACATAATCAAGTTTTCCGTTTTCTTTTTTTTTAACGTTTTTTTGAAAGGGCAGAACAGCTGGATACATATCTCTATATTATTTTAGACTGGAACATTTTCTTTTTGACCATTTTGTGTCATTTTTAAGGCGAAATTCCAAAGTTCTCAGTTACAACGTTTTTTTTGGGAGTGACGTGCTGAATAATATGTTTTCGAATTAAAAAAATAATCGTTTGAATAATCCGGATTTCAATATTGACCGAAATAATCGTGATTATGAATTTGAGCCCTATAATGAGGTTCAGTTACTTAGCCTCGGCTATTAAACCACCTCCAGCTGCGTGGCATGGTAATGTAACTGTATTCATATCCTGCCTCACTCCTGTCCCCCCCCACCCCCAGGAGTCAGACCCCCAGCACCACGCAGGGCCAGACCGGGACCACCTCCTCCCAAGGGGCCCCCGGCGACGCCCCGGTGCGCTTCCCCGGCCCCCCTGGCATGATGTCCCCGGACATGACCCAGGGGCCTCCTCCCAACATGCCTCCCGGCGGGCCCCCCATGATGGGGCCCTTCGGGCCGTGCGAGGGGGGCCCTCACGGAGGCATGATGCCCCTGGGACCCCCACCCAACTTCTTTGAGAACTTCTTCAACCAGCAGCAGCAGCAGCAGCAGCAGCAGGGCATGCAGATGGAAGGCGTGGTGGAGGAAGGTAAACAGCATTCACTGGACCCATGACGTATATCTAAGTACAGGATTGACTGTTTGGTGGAGTTCGTATTCCATCAATGTCCGAAACGCCGTCGACAGGCCTGTCCCCGTAAAGTGAGTGGCCCTGCCGGGGGGGGTGTACAGTAATTGGTCACAGACTCCCCCTTATACAGTATATCAGTGTGACGTAATGGAGGGAGGTGGATACATTGAAATAAGTACAACTGCAAGGGGTTTCATAGAAACCGTTCTGGGATCATCCGTGAGTGGATTACAGATTTTCTGTTGATCACTTAAGTTAAAGGCATATTGTACGATTTTCAGTGATATGCACTTTTTAATATGTTGTTGAAATTGGTTTATACATCCTGACAGCAATAAATAACTTATGGCAATGAAAAAGAAGCGAAAAAAAAACAAATTCTGTATCTGCTATAAACCTGTTAAAATGCTTACCAATCGGAGACATTGTACCCGAATCTAAAGAACCAATCACAAGCCTGCGCGTTCTCTCACCTCTGTGTACGAGCCTGAGCCGGCCTGAGCGCGTTCACGGAGGGCAAAGAAAGCAACTTGTTATCATAGTAGTTCATGACAGTGGACTAGACCTAGTGAGCCTACAACGTTAACACGATGGAAGAAAAAAAACAGAAGTTACCACTGCCACCGTTACTTGCCCCGGTTCATCCTTTTAAAAAGGCAAGAAAAGGAAAGACAGAAAATGAAAAGGCAGCAACAAAAAAAAAGTTGGAGAATGCTCGAGGAAAAACGAGAATAAATATTGGATTCGCTTTTCAGCGATGGCGACAGCTGAGGGAGTTGAATGGCCTGAAAAGTGACGCAATGGTTGCCGTTGAAGTAAGCCGTAAGCAGCATTAGCGCTCGTGCACGGCTCTGTGTCGAGGGGTTGGGGCAGGGAGTCCTGAAGGGTGGGGGAGGAGTTAAACGGAACTCCGAAGAGAAGCTAATTTCAAATCATGCTAGCTCTCTCACATCGTACAGTATAGCTTTAAGCTAAAAAATGTAATGTCTAGAAGAATGAAATGAATATAGGTCGATCCCAAAACAACATGTTACAGTGTTCTCCAGGGCTCTGGGTTCTCCAGGGCTCTGGGTTCTCCAGGGCTCTGGGTTCTCCAGGGCTCTGGGTTCTCCAGGGCTCTGGGTTCTCCAGGGCTCTGGGTTCTCCAGGGCTCTGGGTTCTCCAGGGCTCTGGGTTCTCCAGGGCTCTGGGTTCTCCAGGGCTCTGGGTTCTCCAGGGCTCTGTGTTCTCCAGGGCTTTGGGTTCTCCAGGGCTCTGGGTTCTCCAGGGCTCTGTTCTGCTCTGGGTTCTCCAGGGCTCTGGGTTCTCCAGGGCTCTGGGTTCTCCAGGGCTCTGTGTTCTCCAGGGCTCTGTGTTCTCCAGGGCTCTGGGTTCTCCGGGGCTCTGGGTTCTCCGGGGCTCTGGGTTCTCCGGGGCTCTGGGTTCTCCAGGGCTCTGTTCTTCAGGGCTCTGGGTTCTCCAGGGCTCTGGGTTCTCCAGGGCTCTGGGTTCTCCAGGGCTCTGGGTTCTAGACTGGTGTGTGATCCCTGGTCTAATGTCCAGCTCAGGCCGTATTTATAAACCAGTGAACCTTTGAGCCCTGACGCTTCTCTCTGGTTGCTAGGAGACAACTTCCAGGGCCCCCCGCCGACGGGAGGAGGCGGACCCAAGAAGTTCGGCGACCACTCGGGAGGCCCCGACGGCCCGCCCAACAGCGGCTCGGCCAATCACGGAGGCATGTCGGTGCCTGACTTCCTGCCCCCGGCCCAGCGCGTCCTGTTCATGAGGATCCAGCAGAAGCAGCAGGAGGAGGAGGAGAGGGCCCGGCGCCTGGCCGAGGGCGGGCAGGACAAGGGCCGCGACATGGAGGGTACACACACACACACACACACACACACACACACACACACACACACACACACACACACACACACACACACACACACACACACACACACACACACACACACACACACTAGAGCCCGACCGATATATCGGCAGGCCGATATTATCGGCCGATATTAGGCATTTTTCAAACTATTCGGTATCGGCATTATAATGGCCGATAAATGAATATTTAAAAAAAAGTTTGTCCACCAGAGGGCGCTCTAACGCCCCAAACCCGCTGATTCAGGCAGAGTGAATGACGGAGATCGACGGAGATCATCAGTGTTGTTCATAGCTGTGTTCGAAATCATTCCCTATCACGGATATAGTGCACTATATAGGGTGCTCGCCATTTTGCAGTGGTGTTCGAATTCTCAGTGGTTAATTTCATGCACTAAAATTTGAGTGTACATACGATGTTCCCTACTTGTTACTCCGTATACCACAATGCAATGCGGTAGTGTTCTTCCGGAGGAGAAGAAGAAGCTGAATAACCGCGAAAACTAATACATTTAATGATGGAGTCTCCGGCTTTCGTTTAGAGATGTCAACAATTTAATTGGGAGTTAACATAGAAAATGTAATATTCAAAATTAATAAAAAAAAACTTGATCAAGGAAATGTTGCATTCAACATCAATACAAGCTCCAGCTTTCCTCGGGATTGCCCGGTTTGTTTACATGATGTGGGAGCATCTGTCTGCGTCACACAAATACCCGGCGCATTTACTGACGCAAATGACGCTTAGAAATGTTCAGCCTAGTGTCCGAATTCTCGTTTGTTCGTTCCCTATATAGTGCACTATATCATAAATACTATATAGGGAATAGTGAGGGAGTGAATAGGGAATGATTTCCAACACAGCTCATGTGTGCAAGTGTGTTCATGGTAAGTTGGCAACTGTCACAAGACATACATTGCTTGAATAACAATTAAAAGAACATCCCCATCAATTCTCTAAAGTCGATAAGCATGACTTAATTCATGACTACCATGTCCAGTTTTGCTGTTGTTACGTGTTAGTTGAGAGTGAAAAGGATTTAAAGGATAACTACAAATAACCAATGTTAGGGAAATCTGTTTGTTTTGTTGCGCGTTTCTGGATTTTTTTTTTATATATATATCGGCCGATATATCGGCATATCGGATTTTTTAATCACAAAATATTCGTATCGGTATCGGCCTTAAAAATCCTATATCGGTCGGGCTCTAACACACACACACACACACACACACACACACACACACACACACACACACACACACACACACACACACGTTACTGTTAGTGTAGGGGCATGCGGCTCATGGAGGCAGTGTTAATTTCGTTAACGAAAAATATGACACATTTTTTATTTATTTTTCCATGACTTAGACGAGACGTTGACAAGCTAAAATGAGATCTTTGATGATAAAACTATGACGAAATCTAGGTGTAGTTTCCGTTTTCGTTGACGAGACAGGACTAAAATGTTAGTGGTATGCTATTTGGCCATTTAAAATGCATGATATTTTCCTGTCAGGTTGTTATGCAACGGAAACATTGTTCACTCCTCCAGTAAATAGGACGGAGCTACGACTTGGCAACGGGAGGCATAGTCTGCTCAGCTATGAGCCAGAGCTATCGTTACGTTATGCATTGTACATATTCATAATTTGAAATTAGTCAGGTGTCCATATATCAGGGTTTAGCCTATTTAAATTAGTTTAAAAAGAGAAAAGATTTTGACTAAAAGTAATGACTAAAAGTTGACTAAAATATAAGGACCTTGGGTAGACTAAAACTAGACTAAAACTAAGAAGGAAAACAATGACTAAAATGTGACTAAAACTAATACGAATTTTCGTCTTAAGACTAAATCTAAAATAGCTGACTAAATTAACACTGCATGGAGTGTGTACCACTCGTAATTGTGACCAATTACGAGTGGTACACACACACACACACGTTTCTGTTAACTCTCCTGGGTCAGGTGGGTCAAGAGGCACTGGTACGGGTTAACTAGTAGGATCCTACTGACCGAGCTCCCTCCTGATTGGCCCCCCAGGTGACTCTGGGAACTGGTACTCCAGCGAGGACGAGGACGGGGGCAGCAGCGTCACCTCCATCCTGAAGACCCTCCGGCAGCAGACCAAGGCGCCCCCCAAGCCCGAGGGCCCGCCCAGCGACCCCCGCCTCCAGAAGGCCCCCGCCCCCGCCCCGCCGCTCGCCAGGCCCGCCGACCCCCGCCTGGCCCGGGACCCCCGCCTCACCCGAGCCCCCGAGCCCGTCCCGGAGCCCGCCCCCCCGGGGCCCCCGGCCGACCCCCGCCTGGCTCGGCTGGCCGGGCCCCCGGCGCCCCCCCCCCGCCCCCCCCAAAGCCGAGCCCCCCCTGGTCTACAAGCCCCCGCCTCTGCCCACCCTGGCGGTGGAGGAGGAGGAGGCGGAGAGGGTGCTCCGGGACAAGCCGGTGCCCATCCCCCTGGACCCCCTGATGGGCATGGCCCTGCGGGACCCCCGCTCCCAGCTGCAGCAGTTCAGCCACATCAAGAAGGACATCGTGCTCCACCTGCCGGCCTTCGCCCGGACCGTGGCCTGGTCCCCCGAGGACCTGCTCCCCCTGCCTGCCCCCAAGCCGGACCCCCTGCCCCTCCCGCCCGGCATCCCCCCGGTCCCCTCCCAGGACCCCCGGCTCTCCCGGGCGCCCCCGCCGATCCACGCCCCCCCGCCCCCCTCCCTCCCCCACCTGCCCCCCTCTCTCCCCCCTCCCCCGGTGATGGAGGGCCCCGCCGGGCCCCCGCCCTCCTCGCTGCCCGACTTCGAGCTGCTGTCCCGCATCCTGAAGACGGTCAACTCCAGCCCCACGCACGTCCCCTCCGTGCCCCTGCTCCCCATGCCGCCCCCCCCGCCGCTGTCGCTCCTGGGCCCCCCTCCCCCCCTGCTCCTCCCGCCGCCGGCGGACAAGCCGGTGGACCCGCGGACGAGTCGCAAGCCCCCGGCCGACCCGCGGCTGCTCGGCGACCCCCGCCTCCAGCCCCAGAAGTCTGCCTTGAAGCAGCCGTCGGACCCCCTCCCTCCCCCGCTCTCTGCCGCTCCCCCCGCACCTCCCCCCAGCTCCTCCTCCTCCTCCCCTGCCACCGCGCCCTACGACCCCCGCCTGCTGTCCGCCGGCGGGGCGGGGCGCGCTGTGGGCCCCGGGGCACCAGGGGGCGCCAGCGTCCTGAGCGGCATCAGCCTCTACGACCCGCGGACTAACAAGCCGGGCAGCCCCGGGCCCAGCAACGGTTCCACCAGCTCGCCCGCCGCCGCCCCCGCCGCCGCCGCCGGCACCGCCGGCAGCACCGCCGGCGAGGCCAAGCCCAGCGACGCCCCGCCCCCCAAACCCAAGCCCAAGGAGCCGCTGTTCGTCCGGAAGTCGGCGCTGGACCAGCCGGAGCCAGAGAAGAGCGGCGAGCAGGGCACCGACCGCTACAACAGCTACAACAGGCCCCGGCCCAAGCCTGCACCCTCGCCCAACGCCCAGGCCCAGGGAGGGCCCGCTTCCTCGGGGGCGGCGGCGGCCGCCGGAGCCCCGGGCCCCGCCGGAGCGGCCCCGGAGCAGGGGCCGGCGGGCGTCCACAACCTGCCGGTGGCCACCCTGTTCAGCATGGTGAAGCAGGCGGGCAAGGCGGGCGGCACCGGGAGCCCGTTTGGCGGCAACAGCCCGGCGCAGGCGGAGCTGACGAAGGCGGAGCAGGACAACGCCTCGCTGAAGGACGTTTTCAAAGGCTTCGACCCCACCGCGTCCCCCTTCTGTCAGTGACCCCCACCCCCCCCTCCACTGTACGTTGACCTCTGAACCCGTCCGACTGTCCGGTCAACCCCGGAACATTGTTTTAAAAAAACAACAACATATGAACGCTGAGCACAACAGTGATGAGAAGGAGGACTGACGAGTGCACTGAATCAAACTACTGGTCAACATGGACTCCACTAACGCACGCACACGACCGAACACACACACACGCGCACGCGCGCACATTTCTACAGTGTTGCAGATTGGATTCTATAAGAGACTTTGAGAGTTGGGTGGGAGGTTGGAAGCCAGATTTATATTTTAAAGGCAAAGATGTGTATAATTTTGAATGTATCTTCTTCAGCTATACAGAGCAACATGCCGTCTGTAGCCGTACTTCTCCGCTACTCTGCTTATCCAGTTTGCCATCCTCCACTATATTTCTTTACTGCGCTAGGGAGGGGTTACTGCACTGCTTTGACATTGTACAAGACCGCAAAAGTCCCAGAAACAGAAGCCATGTTGTCGATGTCTATTCATGTGTAATCACCGTTTATTTGCTCAACCAATCAAATGCATCGTTGGTTTCTGTTCTGTGTACTGCAGTAGAGAGAGAAATGACAGACTGATTAAATTCTATTCTTGGGTTTTCCACATTTTTCTTTTTAGTTTGTGCACGATTTGCATTTGTCGAGTTTATGAGTCCTCTTTGGTTTAGAGATTCCCAGTCTTCTCGTCATCTCTCGATGTTTTATTGAAGTCTGTTTTTCATTCGCAACTGTACAAAGGCAGCGAGTTTAGCAAACGCAATCAAACCTTTGACCTCAACGTAACAGCATCAGTGGTGACCGCGGGGCGTTCCTGTCGGCCAGACGTCACCGGCTGCGGTCCTTCTGATTGGCTCGTCGTCGGGCACGGCGGTCTACCTGTGTGATTGGGCTCAGCCTGCTGATGATTTGCTGCCCTCACACACGGCTGCCTCCTAGAGAGCTGTCTATCACATGACCTATGACCCCAAGGATAACATGGTCAATTTGGAAAACTAAACTTAAGGACTGTAGGGTTCTGTCGTCTTTCAAATGTGCGTTATTTTAATTTATTTTTTATACTCTTGAGGACGCCGGTGGGGTGGGGGAGGGGGAGATACGCCTGATGGCATTTTGGGTCTGAATTGTTTTATATTCTAATATGTTATTAATAAAGTATAACCTGGTGGTCTCACAGCCTGGGAATATGTAAAGAGAGAATCAATTCCCGTGTATTGTTATTTTTTTAATTTGCCCTTCTGTATAAAGATTTAAAAGTGAACTAAATTCTATCGTCTCACCTTTGACTTTGAGAAAAGGCTTCTGAGAAGTGGAGGTATCTGCTTCTCGGGACATTACGTTTGTCTGTCCCTTCTTTTCTTCAGAGCTATCTTTGTTCTTCCGTTTTTTTAATTTTGTAAATTAGATTTGTTTTCCTGCATTGTAAATGAGCTGTGTCGTGTCTTTGAGAGGCGTTTTCTAACCGTTCACTGTAGGGGAGGTTCTGAAAAATATTTAAATAAAGGCAGTACATGATCAACCAGATAACACCCAAGGCTGTTTCCTCTTGCTTTACTGATAGTTTCATTAGTTTGTGTATAAGATTAAGACTTCATATCGTTTTTGTTGTGAAAATGAATATTCGTTCATGTCAATTATGGATTTGTATTGCACATATGGCATATTGTACGAATTAAAACCAGCCAGCCTGTTTTCCAGACAGTAGCTGCCTCATCATGGCCACCACACCTTGTAAATGTTCTTCGTGGTTTAGGAGAAAGAATACTTTTTTATTTCCATGTCATGAAAGGACACTTATTTGCTGCAAGAATCTGCCTGCAAGAATGACTGTTAAGTACGGTAGACAATGCCAATGAATCACTGACTTCTCAATTTGACGTAGGCTGCACATTGCGGATGTGTTCCTTGGAATCAACTGGCATTACATCCAGTATAATGAGGCCTTCTGTCTTGGTTCAATCACAACAGTGAGAATTTGCTTAGTTACCGGAGAAACAGATGGATCGAATCTATGACTTCAATCTCACATTGAATTACTCTTAATATTCTCCATTTAATTGTAATACTTTTAGCATGAATAGGAATCTGCTGCAAGCGGCTTTGATAAAATCGTCGGCTAATTGAGAGCTGGAATAGTTTATATCAATTATTAAATCCCATAACATCATTATGGGTTTGCACAGCATGTAGACGGGGAATACAAACCTTTCATGATCACAGTTCGGAGCTCTCCTTACTTCCCAGAAACCTCTGAAAGATGAACTTGAAGATTGTTGCGTTGATCTTGTATTGATCTTAAACTGGAGCTGTCCTTTGATGGTCCTCCTGGGACTAAAAATACAAATCGTTTTGGCATGTTTTTGAACCTATCAACAGGGGGGATTTTTGCCTGGTCTACTTCCTGTTTGGCCTCAGTCCCAACACTTGTCACTTCCTGTGGCCCTCCTGGCTCCAGAAAGAGCAGTCGATCATGTGATGCAACGCTCGTCTCTGACGCACAAACAATACACACATTCTCTCTGTCCGTCTGCGTGGAGGCACTCCCCTTCCTGTTGTCACTCTGTCTGTCTCTGGCTGTCCTACACACACAGACACACAAATCTCTCACGCATGCATCGACACACACACACACACACGTAAACACACACACACACACACACTCCATTTTAAGTGGTGGAGAGGCATGCAGGTGTAGCGTTAGACTGGTGGGGAGGCAGGCAGAGGCAGCCAGAGAGGCTGGTGAATCAATCGTATAAGTCTGGTCTCACTGCCTCATGATGACATTACAATTTCATCATCAAATGAACCATGCCCTCCCCATCGGGATCAAACCCCTCCAAGGCTCCTTACTCTGGCCTTATGTAGAAGCTCTGTACCTCACAAGGGTAATCTGTACAGAGGGCTGTTCAGGAAGCCTACCTGCTGGGAAGGTATATATAGATAGATGGGACCTAATCTACTTATTGGCTGACCCTGGCCTGGGATTTGAATGGGATTTGGACAGAGAGCTGCAGTACCGCGCTACACCTCCAGGGGGTCAGTGGGAGCGGCAAAGCTCAGAGAAGCCCAATGGCCCAATGTTTACAGCCTTCTGACCAGTCCCTCTCTCTCTCTCTCTTTCTCTCTCTCTCTCTCTCTCTCTCTCTCTCTCTCTCTCTCTCTCTCTCTCTCTCTCCTTCTACCTTTCGTTCTCCATAGTAAGCGGTTATTTGTTGGTGGAAAATAACTGAAACGTATTTACATTTTCAACGGAAGTCACATGAAATGTTAGGGGTGTTGATGTCTCTCTCTCTCTCTCTCTCTCTCTCTCTCTCTCTCTCTCTCTCTCTCTCTCGCCTTCCCCTCCTGCTCTATCATTTTTCTCTTAGATGCTTCATTTCAAAGTTGCACAATAAGGGAGTATGAGCTCGGGAGTTCCCCGTTTTTGGTCATGTCTTGAGAATAAACATCTCTGTCCCCTCTCTCAGACTTACAGAGTAACTGAGTTAGTCTGTCTGTCTTCATGTACCTGTCTGTGGGTCCGTTCGCCCATCTGTGTCTGTCTGTCTGTCTGTCTGTGTAGGACTATTTCATATTTTCTCTCTCTCTCTCTACACTAACCCGGTATGGTGAGCGAACCACCTCCTCCCAAACAGGACACAACTTTGAGGGGAAAAAGCCAAAAAAGCCACTCAAAACACAAATAACGTAAAACCTGGGAGGAGTCAGGGGTCATTCGGGGCTGGGAGGGCCCCGAATGAGTGGAGAAGCGGGCTATTTAAGCCCTGCTTCTCCACCTGTTCCTCAGGTGCTCTGAATCTCCTTAATTGACAACGGCCGGGTTGCCACAACACACACACACCCACGCACACACACCCACGCACACACACACACACACACACACACACACACACACACACACACACACACACACACACGCACGTACACACACACACACACACACGTACATACACACACACACACACACACACACACACACACACACACACACACACACTCACACACACACACATACACACACACACACACACACACACACACACACACACACACACACACACACACACACACACACACGTATACGGTCCTGCCATAAGATAAGGGTCAGAGACCAGATAACACTTAAGAGTAATCATCTCCATCTGAGAAATGACTCCCCAAGCCATCACCTGATCAGGCGGACATCATGTAAACACACGGCGACCTGCTGCTGTCCTGCTTAAAACAAAAGCAACCACCACCACGTCTGGCCTTCTCCATCACTGTGTTATGACTGGATGGATGTTATCAACACTATGTGGCTGAGGGCTTTCATCACGCGGGGTCAACCTGTTCGGTCACAGACCTCCATGACCGAAAAAGTCCAATCTCTGAGTCATGTGTCTGATTCTTAATCAGAGCGACAAGGGCTTGGGAGGTGGTGGTGGGGGGGGGGGGGGGGGGTTGTTTATTGGAAGATTTTGTTCCAGGAGAGAGATTGAGTTCCAGGATGTCGGTTTTGAGCAAGATATCTAAAGAGATTGGCTTACTGGCCACTACTCCGAGTCAATAGTTTGTTAGACTAGAAAACCGCCTGATATGTATTCTATTCATAATAGTCATAATAGTATAAGTTGTTGCTGTATGTTCATATTTGATCTGGAAGGACTTGAGGATTCTGTTTGTGTTTCTATCCAATCGGCCTGTTGACAGGACAGTGTGTCATTCTAATCTGACTTAAGGTTCAAGTATTTTGAGTGTTTGTTTTGGGCTAAACAAAGTGCCAGATGGGTGGAGCTTACGGAATTGTCGATATGACATTCAGCCAGCCTTACTGGGAGGCCCTGAATATCTCCTGGGTGAGTTTGAATCAATTGAGTACTTCGGTGGTGACAAAAAACACCCACCCATCGACCACTTTCACCTGTCATTAATCAAACACTCTTCATCTGAAATACAAAAGACTCTGTGACCAAATCACCTGCCTGATCTCTGATCAATCGATGAACCTCAAAGCGTGTGTTGAACGTTGCCTGGCGTGCTGGCTTGCTGGCTGTGTGTGTGTGTGTGTGTGTGTGTGTGTGTGTGTGTGTGTGTGTGTGTGTGTGTGTGTGTGTGTGTTTGTTTTTGCAAGTGTGTGTGTGTGTGTGTGTGTGTGTGTGTGTGTGTGTAAGTGAGAGAGTGAGAGAGTGAATGAGTGTGTGAGCTATTGTGCGTTCAAGTGTGTGTGTGTGTGTGTGTGTGTGTGTGTGTGTGTGTGTGTGTGTGCACGCATGTGTGTTCTGTCCTTGAGTGAGGCTTACGCTGTGAGGGTAATAGATTGGCAGCCCTGAGCTGGAGGAGCACTAGCGTTAGCACGCTAAATAGACCTTTAGTTCTGATGGGCCGCGTGACATCACTGTGCTGGTATGTATCTGGTGCACATGTGACTGAGGACCTTTGTGGGGCCACACGCCTGTGCTGACTCTTTCTCTCTCTCTCTCTTTGTGTGTGTCAGTGTGTGTGTGTGTGTGTGTGTGTGTGTGTGTGTGTGTGTGTGTGTGTGTGTGTGTGTGTGTGTGTGTGTGTGTGTGTGTGTGTGCGTGTTTGCGTAAGTCTATATTTCTCATGATCTCTCCACACAGCCCCCAGTGTGATTTGCTTCTTCATCAACAATGAGTCTCTCAGAGGGCAGGCCTATCTTCGATCATCAAGCAGAGCTGCAGGCTAGGCTACAGGGCTATGAGTTAGGCTACAAAGAAACAGGCAAGGCTACAGGGCTATACCTATACACCAAGTTTAAGAGCTACAAGCTAGGATACAGAGACACAAGCTGGGCTATAGGGATACATGCTAGGCTAAAGGCTATTTCTTAAGACATACATGCTATGCTACAGAGCCAGGCCCATGGGCCACAAACTAGACTACAGGAATACAACTAGAATACAGGGATACACCTTAGGCTGCAAAGTAATAAGCTAAGCTACAGGGTTACAAGCTAGGCTAGAGGGCGAGAGGCTAGGATTCAGGGCTACAGAGCTGCAAGCTTGACTTCATAAAAACTGTTGACGCACATGGGGTCAATTATGTACAAACGAGTGTGTGTGTTTTTGTGTGTATGCACACATGAATTTTGTGTTTGTGTGTGTGTGCGAGTGTGGGTGTGCGTGTGTGCGAGTGTGGGTGTGCGTGTGTTTATGGATGTGTGTGTGTGTGTGTGTGTGTGTGTGTGTGTGTGTGTGTGTGTGTGTGTGTGTGTGTGTGTGTGTGTGTGTGTGTGTGTGTGTGTGTGTGTGTGTGTGTGTGTGTGTGCGCCTCTGTTTCCTGTGCCAAAGGTCTGGGATTGTCCCATCTGCAGTTCCCATGTGGCCTTTGCTAGCAATTCCAGAAATGTACACAGACTGGTGACTTCTCTCCATGGTAAGACTGGAGAGAAGACAGTGTGTTTCTCATTCTGCTTCTCCCCCTGTGTTCTGATCCTTGTCCACAACACGCTTTCAGAACCAAAGGCTTACAGTTTAGATCAGGCCGTGCCACTGGCCCTCTGTGTGATCCAGTCTGAAAGCATCAGCAATACTTTCCCTCTCATTCCATCTGAGACGCACATGAACTGGGATCCACTCCTTTGTGTGTTACGTCTTATCAGATGTGTTTTTAGGAACTTAAACATGACACGCGCTGTCAATAAATCATTCAGCTGACACCACCGTCCCACTCCGACTGTCCTCCCACTACTCCACGCACATATATAAAATAATCACCATACTCCACTGGTCAAAGGAAACGAGGGATATGGGCGATTCCCAGCCACACGCCGTTAATACTATTATAGTATTTGATGATGATCCCACCTGAATGACAGCGGAGAGATACAGTGCATGTCATGAATGAGCAAGTAGGGGGTTCATGCCCCCTGCTCAAAGATGTAACACGTTGTTAGGGATTGAACCCGAATCCTCCCGGCCTGGGAGTTACACACCCTAAGTGCAGGAGACTGCCCCGTCCTGGGACGATGGCTGGAGGAACGTTTGTTCTCCTGTGGATTTGTTTACTGTTATTTGTTGCTTTAGTTTTGCAACCCACTCGTTTCCACCGACCCATGGACACATTTTAACACATAGGAACTCCTCTGAGACAATAGATATGATCCCACCGGATAGAGAGAGAGAGAGAGAGAGAGAGAGAGAGAGAGAGAGAGAGAGAGAGAGAGAGAGAGAGAGAGAGAGAGAGAGAGAGAGAGAGAGAGAGAGAGAGAGAGAGAGAGAGGGAGAGATACTGCACATGGGAATGATTTGAGTGCTTGTGAGAACTCATGATGGAGCGTAAAGCCTGTTGGTCTCCTGTCCTTCACAGTTAGCTTTCATGACGCCAACATCAACATGCTAACTTCCTGTTGTGGAAAATGAATGGGCCAATCTGTTGGACACGTTTCAACCAGTGTCTAAAACTGGCATGTTCACATCCGCACCCACACGCAGACGCACGGACACATACACAAACACAGACATATACACACACACGCACAAACACACACACAAATATGCAGATGGACATAAAAGACATACAATTTGAGATAAGCTGTGAACTGTATCTGAGGTGGGAGCGAGTGCACATACACACAATCACACACACACACACACACACAGACACACACACACACACACACACACACACACACACACACACACACACACACACACACACACACACAACACACACACACACACACACACACACACACACACACAGAGAGACAGTGTGTTCCTGGCTCAATCTAACTGATAGGCAGGATGGCGTCGGGCCTTGCTGTCTCACCCCTAGCATACCATCAACATCCCTCAAATTCATATTCCAGTGAGCTTTACTGGCACGATTATATTGCCGAAGCTCACACATTAAAAGGTAGCATTGAAGTATGG
>NC_082397.1:7201752-7315526 GCF_031168955.1 Gadus macrocephalus
GAGTTCCTGCAGCTGTCGTCCTCTTCTTGGAAACCTCTCGGCCCTGGTGTTTGGTCCTGGTGTTTGGTGGATGCTAACCCCTGAATACCAGACCAAACATCCCCGAGCCTGCAGAGCTTCAAGTGGGACCCGATCCAACTCAGGATGCCTTCCCGCTCCTCCTAGATAGGAAAATAGTGTGGGAGCCACTGCCGAGAGAGACTTACCTTACCCTTTACGGAGCTGAGAGAGGGCCACCGAAACACCGCAGGATGCCGGCCAAGACCCCCATGTACCTGAAGACCACAACCCCCAAGAGGGGCAAGAAGATCCGGCTGCGGGACGTCCTGTCGGGGGACATGATCAGCCCCCCGCTGGGGGACGTGCGGCACAGCGCCCACGTGGGGCCTCAGGGCGAGGGGGACATGTTCGGGGACGTGGGCTTCCTCCAGGGGAAGATGGACATGCTGCCCGCCCAGGGGGGCCGCGGGTCCGGCGGCGGGGGGCCGGGACGCTCCCACAGCGTGGAGCGACACCTGGCCGACGGCGGGCCCTTCCCCTCGGACCCCCACGGGCCCCGGGCGCACGACTACTCCTACAACGGCTTCCACTACATCAACTCCTCGGCCGGCCTGCTCAAGTCCACCGTGTCCATGCCCGTGTTCATCGCCCACGAGCAGGCCCCGCCCAAGCCGCCCCGCCTCCACCTGGAGGACTCCGCCCCCGCTCAGGGCAACGGCCACGGCCCCTCGCCGCGCTCCGAGGACGGCGGCCACAGGCACGCCGCCCCGAGCAACGGGCACTCGTCCCGCGGCGCCCAGAGCCAGCAGCAGCAGCAGCAGCAGCAGCAGCAGCAGCAGCAGCAGCAGCAGCAGCAGCAGCAGCGCCCCGTCCCGTCGCTGCGGGACTGCGGGGTAGGGGGCCGGCTGGTGTCGGAGCCCTGCCGGGACATCTCCTTCCCCGCCGCCATGCGCAAGCTGGTGCCCTCCTCGGGCTCCTTCTCCGAGGTCTCCTCCGAGGACTCCGTCTCCGAGACCTGCGGGCCCCTGGGCCCGCACAGGGGCCTCAGCCTGGACTCTGACGCCGGGCTGAGCAACGAGGACCTGAGGAGCGACCGCAGCGAGTCGCCCGGCACCCCCTCCGCCGTCGCCTCCCCCTCCGTCGCCCCCTCCGCCGTCGCCCCCACCTCCGTCGCCCCCTCCGCCGTCGCCCCCTCCGTCTCCACCCCCATCCACCCAGGGGGGGTGGCGTCGCTCAGGGCCGCTCCCCCCCACCTGGCCATCTCCCGGTCGGACTCCTTGGCCGGGCTGAACCTGGACCTGGGCCCCTCGATCCTGGAGGACGTGCTTGGCATCATGGAGCGATACAAGAAGGTGGACGAGCGCTGCGAGCTGTGAGCTGTGAGCTGTGAGCTTTGAGCGGCGGGCTGTAGCTGGCCGTGGTGTGTTCCTGCTTTACAGCCCTGGGAGTGGGGAGAGGGGTTCAGACAGAGGGAGAGATGGGGGAGGTAGGGGAGAGGGAGCCAGGGGAGAGGAGATAAGAGGGAGAGGGAGACAGAGAGAAAAAGGGAGACAGTGAGATAGAGGGGGAGTGAGGGAGAGGGAGGAAGAGAGAGAGAGAGAAAGACAGGAAGACAGTGGGAGAGAGAATGAGAGAGAGAGGGGGAGACAGAAAGATGGGGGAGAGAAAGAGAGAAAGAGAGAAAGAGAGAGGAGTAGAGAAGGAGAAAGGAGGTTACTATTTTTTAGACAATCTAAAAAACTGAATTTAAGGGGGAAACGAAAGCTTTCAAATTCAGCCACACTGTAGGAATGTGCTTCACGGCGTGAGAAAGTTGTTGTTTTCTCTCTGGATACAAACCGACCAGAGGTGCTTGAAAAGCCATCAGTTGTGTTGTGTTTAAGTTTGACCACAGCCAAGCCAGACGTAAGGCTGGTCCTTTTGAACGTTTTTTTAAATGGCTGGACACCCGGAAATTACAGTGGGGCCACTGCTGGAATGAGGACGCAAACGGAACCCTTGGCTCACCACAGTCTCGTGCTAGTCACGCCGAGACAAACCTCTGCTATTTCTCTCGTAAATATAGTCTGTGAAGAGCTACAGCTGTGATTTGAATATATAGACACTGCAGTACATCGTTTTGACAACAGATGTCGCCACACCTCTTGCTAGATTGCTGTCCATTCAGAAATAATGAATTATATAAAGATGACGATGACATGTTTAGTACAATGCTCGCCTCTGAATACAATTAGTACACACTTCAGTGCTTAGACATTTAGATTGAAAATTTCACATAAATGTATTTGTTTAACTTGCTTTAGAAATGGTATTCTTCAGCGTCATTATGCAGATGATAAGTAGGCCTAGTAATGTAGAACAGCATCTTTATACGATTATTTGTTGAAGATTTCACTTGACTAACAGCAAAGCAGAATGTGTGTGTTTTGGCCCAAGCGCTCCACATGTCATTGTTGATAGATGGATACTGGTGTCCTTGGATGCCACCTAGCGCCATTTCAGAGAACTGAATTATTAACGTTTCAAGTGATTTTCATGTTTGATATTGTGATTACCATAGAGAACGAAGAAGACGACGATTTTTTTTGTCAAACCGAATAAATCGTTTTGAAATTGTAAGTGCTCATTTTATTTTTGAAATGAAAACATTGGTTTTGACGTATACCGTTGAATCCCATATCATCGCAGTAGTTTATATTTGATCATTAAGAGAATATATATATATCATTGTAAATGTATAAATAAATATATTCCTTTACGAAATACAATGGACATGTGTGCAATTTATATCCTGTAACACTCAAACCTTCTATCACACACACACACACACACACACACACACACACACACGCACGCACACACACACGCACGCACGCACGCACGCACGCGCGCGCACACACACACACACACACACACACACACACACACACACACACACACACACACACACACACACACACACACACACACACACACACACACAGATTAAAATAAATTGTAATATTTTTAATTCGATAAGACAGTTTATACTGCATTATACTACATTCACGAGAGATACGGTTCTATTTAGTATAAGCACAGTTATGAAAAAAAGAGATAAATCTATGAATATGTTTTGTTGGTGTCTGTTTGGTAACATAATTAATGTAGCAGCACAACGCGAAAAAAAAAAGGGTGAGGCTATTTGCACCCCTGTTTCAATTATCGGTATATTTGTACCCTGGTGCAATTAAAGATGATTAATGAATCTGAAAGAATAAGATATGTCTCTTAGTCCTAGTGAACAATAGTGAATGTGAATAAATTATTTTCTTTCCAAATATGAATTGATTGCATTGGATCAAACATTACTGACCTCTTCCTGACACCATAATGGACACAAGAAAGGGTAAATTTAGAGTACTTAAATGTACTTAGACGGTTGTATCTGAACAGTGTATCTTTTCAGATCTCTCTTTTTGCATTGGATGGTAGCCCTCTGCACTCAATGCTTTCATTGCTAGGTGGAACTCGTCATAACTGTCGTATAGAGTATATTATCCTCGGCTGGTGTTCCTTTAATAAAGAAAAAAACATTGTTGTCAGGTAGAATTAGAAGAAAATTAGCAAAGGTTTGAAATATGAATATATAAATTGGCCGTTAAGTGGGAGTGCATGAAGTATACTGGGTGTCTTTAGCCAAACTGTCTAGCCAAGGATAAAAGTACCAGGGGTACGAATAGTCACTCCGAAAAAAAACTAACGGGAAAACAAGACGATGGCTACGTGCTTTTATTTTCTTGGTAAGAAGATATTTTATTTTGAAAATAATGAACC
The DNA here is from genome assembly GCF_031168955.1 of Gadus macrocephalus. NCBI lineage: Eukaryota > Metazoa > Chordata > Actinopteri > Gadiformes > Gadidae > Gadus > Gadus macrocephalus. Next base: position 7,205,569 of record NC_082397.1, read on the forward strand.
GGAAATACTTTTGCACCGGCTATATTGTCACACGCACTTCACCAATGCAGTGAAGTATTGCATTGTATTGCATTGTATTAGGTACAGAAAGTGGATATTTAGCGTTATTGAAAGTGACGTGCAAAAGGGAAAAGCGTCTGCAACTGCTCTTGTAAACATGAAGTAAGTTTACTGCTGACACTAAACTATATTGAATAAATAAACTGGCATACAGCAGCATTATTGTGAGTAAATCCTCGCATTCATTCTGGGCTCTCAGATGAGCGCTGATGTGATCAATGCATTATTTGTTTAAAAGTGATTTAACGATAGCTTTAATTATCCATAATCTCGCGAATGTCCAATGTAACGTTAAACCTAACTCCACCAAACTTAACTTATCTTTACTCCATTACTTTTCCATACAAACAACATGCCTCAAATCAGAAGCTGTCATCATTCATTCATTCATTCATTCATTCATTCATTCATTCATTCATTCATTCATTCATTCATTCATTCATTCATTCATTCATTCGTTCATTCATTCATTCATTCATTCATTCGTTCATCTGTTCATCTGAGATACATTTTATCTTCAATCAGCTGCTTTATATAAACTTCAGCGCCTCGTCTGTGTCAGTAACTTGATGTGTTGCCCCACACTCTTTAAACCAACAGGCTGAACATCGAGGGTTTGCTGGTGTATTTCCCCTATGACTACATATATCCGGAACAGTACTCGTACATGCTAGAGCTGAAACGGACACTGGACGCCAAGGTAGCTGCAACTTTAGATGAACGCATTGCCAGTACTATATTGTAATGCTACTGTCTGACATTATCCTACATCTTTAATCTGGTGGGAACATGAGATAAAGGAATGGTTAGAAACGGAGAGGGGATGTTTTTGTCATGATGTTTACGTTTAGGGCCATGGCGTTCTGGAGATGCCGTCTGGAACCGGGAAAACCATCTCTCTGCTGTCTCTTATCCTTGCGTATCAGAAGGTCAGTGTGATGGACGGTCCATACTCCCTGCTCTTTATGGGAAATACAGTTTAATAACTTAGACCTTCTTCAATCTATATGGGGTTTGATTCATTTTTATCTGTTGTATTCCTTGAAGTGTTTATATGTTATCAATAACGACAACAATATCACAAAATTACTTTTGTTATATCCCTATTACAAGCACCCCTTTTAATATACATTTCTGAACCTTTTTATATACATTTCTGATGCGTCACTTGACTTCGTTTTTGATATTCACCGGCCCGACAACAACTGTTCTCTAAAGTCCTTGAAACCGAATTAACGGGGTGTTGGAGGTGAAAATATACGACCGTCTTCCTCCTGCCTGCGCTCCTCTTCAGTGTGTTACGTCTGTTCACAGGCCTACCCTCTGGAGATCACCAAGCTGATCTACTGCTCGCGGACGGTGCCTGAGATCGAGAAGGTCTGTACTGCAAGGCCGCGGTCTGCCGCTGTGTGGCTGTCACATCAGAACGTAGATGCTTTGATGAGCCTTTTGAGGAAGACACAAGCACTAAAATACACCCTGAATATTAAAAAAAGATTGATATTATATCTTTAATATAATAGGTCTGTTAAAGACCGTGTTCTGTCACAGTGGATGGACGATAAAGTTTTCTGATCCAATAGGTGGTGGAGGAGCTGAGGAAGCTGATTGAGTTCCACTGCAAGGAGACCGGAGAGGCCAACAACTTCCTGGCCTTGGCCCTGTCCTCCAGGAAGAACCTCTGCATCCACCCCGAGGTCAGTCAGGAGCCTCGTTAGGAGCCTCGTTAAGAGCCTCGATAGGCACCTTGAAGATACCTATCCCAGCAGACGCACGTTCATGTTATGACTCGGGGTACCACATGTGTTGTATCGTGTGTTATACCATGTGTTGTCAAAGGTCAAAGTCAGCTTTATTGTCAATTCCAACAAATGTCCAAGACAAATAGAGGAATCAAAATGTAGTTTGTCTCAGACCCACGGTGCATTAAGTTTAAAAGTAAAGTGAAATAAAATAAGTAATTTTTACACTAAATAAATTCTAAAAAGTGCAAAAACGGTATATATAAACAAAGTAAAAAATAGTAAATGGTCCAGGGTTCTTCACGCTTAAAAAACGTATATTGTGTGTTTTAGGCGTGTGTACCATGTCTTAACCCAGTATTAACCCCTTGTGTGTTTTAGGCGTGTGTACCATGTCTTAACCCAGTATTAACCCCTCGTGTGTTTTAGGCGTGTGTACCATGTCTTAACCCAGTATTAACCCCTCGTGTGTTCCCGGTGCAGGTGAGTGCCCTACGCATCGGGAAGGAGGTTGACAGGGGGTGCCACTCGCTGACGGCCTCGTACATCCGGGCGAAGCGTCACAGTGACCCCAGCCTGCCCTTCTGTCGCTTCTACGAGGTCAGAGACCCCCCCCCCGACCCCCAACCCTCCATGCCCCGGCCATCACAGCCACACTGGCCTGTCATGGCTCAATACATGACCACTCTCGTACAGACGTTTACGTTTATTTTAAATTTTTGTTGCATCAGTTATATATTTTCCATATAGTTCTACATCACTGTGTGTGTGTGTGTGTGTGTGTGTGTGTGTGTGTTTCCCCCCTTACAGGAGTTTGACTCTATTGGCCGGCAGGTTCCCCTGCCCCCCGGGGTGTACAACCTGGACGACCTGAAGGAGTTTGGCCAGAAGAAGGGCTGGTGTCCGTACTTCCTGGCCCGCCAGGCCGTAAGTCATCGTCCACTCACCAGTCTGTCGACACACAGACATAGGGACAGGCCCCAGGACGCCTACAGATAGGTGGCAGACGTTGGGGATCGAACCAAGTACCTTTCAGACTGGAGGTCTAGCACCCTGACCGCTACACTCTCCTGCCCCCCCACAGGACCCAAACACAATGCATTCATTGAGACGCCTTCAGGGGTGGAAATAGGAAATCATTCGGTTTGGAGAATTTTCTTCTAGATCGGTGTTTTGGCAGGTAGAGGTTCCCTGAAGCAGCAATATTAACCAAGATTGACATGTTGTCAGGATAGTACAGCGCCAGCTGGACTCCTAGTGGAAGGTTCTGGGAGATACCGCTACCGTCTCCTTGATAAGTCTGGCATAATGTCCAAAGCGTTTATTTCACTGCTCCACCTCGCCTTAATGAGTGAGGTTGTGAACTATTAAGGGTTCTCATTCTGCTACTGGTCGTTCTGCAGATCCTCCATGCCAACATCGTGGTGTACAGCTACCACTACCTCCTGGACCCCAAGATAGCAGACCTGGTGTCCAAGGAGCTGACCAAGAAGGCTGTGGTGGTGTTTGACGAGGCCCACAACATCGGTGGGGAGATGAACCGCGTACCTGTCCTTTAATCCACTGTGGAACCGCTTTAAGATCTAGAGATGAACCGCGTACCTCTCCTTCAATCCACTGTGGATCCGCTTTAAGATCTAGAGATGAACCGCGTACCTCTCCTTTAATCCACTGTGGATCCGCTTTAAGATCTAGAGATGAACTTCCTTTTCTATCATACCTGCAACTCTCTCTCTGTCTGTGTGTGTGTCTCTCTCTCTCCCTCTCCCTCTCCCTCTCCCTCTCCCTCTCCCTCTCCCTCCCCCCCAGACAACGTGTGTATCGACTCCATGAGTGTGAACATCACCAGGCGGACCCTGGACCGTTGCACCAGCAATGTGGAGACCCTCCAGACCACCATACAAAGGTAAGGACTATTGGGGTCAAAGGTCGACAAGGTCTAGCGTGCAATGCTAGTCTCTGCATCTATTTCGATTTATTTATTTAAACTCGAAAATTATTAATAATTTACTTTGCAGTATATTTCTTTAATTGTCCATTCAAAAGTTGGAAAAGTGGAATTTTTCTGTAGTGACACAACTGTGTGGATGTGTGCAAGTGACCGAAAACAAAGCCCAGAGTTTGCTCATCCTGTGACACCCTTGGCTCCGCCTCCTCCGCTCTCTGATAGGATAAAGGAGACGGACGCGGCCAAGCTGAAGGAGGAGTACCGGCGATTGGTCGAGGGGCTGAAGGAAGCCAACGTTGCCAGGGTAACGGATGTTTACCTTGGCAACCCGGTCCTTCCCGCTGAGGTTCTTCAAGGTGGGCACTTTATGGGAAATGTAGTGACCCGTGTCACTCAACGTGACACGGGTCACTCAACGTGACACGGGTCACTACATCGTTTCCCACTTCATAATTCCAGGAATAAAGTGAAATATGTTTAGGACTTCTATCTTCTATCTATTAGTAGTTATAGTTATTTAAATATATTTAAAGGCTACATTCAATTTTAATATAAATTTGGTATTTTCTTTATCCAATAATTGCTCCTTGTTTTCTTCCTCGCACGCTTGTCTCTCCTCCTGCACGTCCGTCTCTCCTCCTATCTGTCTGTCTATCTGTCTCTCCTCCTTCTGTCTGTCTGTCTGTCTGTCTGTCTGTCTGTCTGTCTGTCTGTCTCTCCTCCTCCTGTCTGTCTCTCCTCCTCCTGTCTGTCTGTCGGTCCTCCTCCTGTCTGTCTGTCGGTGTGTCCGTGTCTCAGAGGCGGTTCCGGGCAGCATCCGCACGGCGGAGCACTTTGTGGGCTTCCTGAAGCGCTTCCTGGAGTACCTGAAGTCCCGCCTGCGCGTGCACCACGTGGTGCAGGAGAGCGCCCCCCAGTTCCTCAAGGACATCTTCCAGAAGGTCTGCATCGACCGCAAGCCCCTCAGGTCAGTCCCGGAACCATGCATTTGTCAGGTCCCGTGTCTGTATTTGAGTGTATTGACAGGTTCTGTGTGTGTGATGTGTATATCTGTTTGTATTGTCAGGTAGTGTGTGATGTGTGTATTGTCAGATCTTTGTGTATGTATTTGGGTGTATTGTCCGGTTGTGTGTGTGTGAGGTGTATATTTTTTTGTATTGTCAGGTTATGTGTGTGTATTTTTGTGTGTTGCCAGATTGTGTGTCTGCGTGTGTGGTTCTGTCTCTGATGTGTGTATCGTCAGTTCTGTGTGTTTGATGTGTATATTTGTTTGTATTGTCAGTTCGGTGTGTGTATGTGTATGTGGTTCTGTGTGTGATGTGTGTATTTGTGTGTATCGTCAGTTCTGTGTGTGTGATGTGCATATTTGTTTGTCTTGTCAGTTCGGTGTGATGTGTGTATTTGTGTGTATCGTCAGTTCTGTGTGTGATGTGTATATTTGTTTGTATTGTCAGTTCTGTATGTGTGCGTGTGTGTGTGGCTCTGTGAGTGATGTGTGTATTTGTGTGTGTCGTCAGGTTTTGTGCGGAGAGGTTGCGGTCGCTCCTCAGGACCCTGGAGATCTCTGACCTCACAGACTTCTCCGCCATCACTCTGATCTCCAACTTCGCGACGCTTGTGAGCACCTACAGTCAGGGTACGGCCTCTCCTGAACTCATGAACGTCCTCATGTGAATGTGAATGTACTTCTGGACCGGAACATCAACGAAGAGGGTCACACTGTTTATCCCTTTCACCTCTTTATAAATTGAGTGCTTGAACGTTTGAGTTAATTGTATTGGTCGTAGAATAAAACTGAAACGAAGCACAATAGACACATCGATATAATGTTGGACAACGCAGATCAGTCCCCACCAATGAGCCGGGTCTAAGGCTCTGGAGGGCCTGCAGAAGGACACGCGTGTTGCATGTTCAGCGTCGTGTTAAGGCTGCTGTCTCTGCTCTTCGCCCCCCCTCCCCCCCAGGGTTCACCATCATCATCGAGCCTTTCGAGGATCGAACCCCCTCCATCGCCAACCCAGTGCTGCACTTCAGGTGAGTCGACCCTAACCCTCTCCGTCCCAGTAGGGCTCCACTGGTTAACCCTGTCACTTCAGGTGACTTCCAGTCCCAGTAGGGCTCCACTGGTTAACCCTGTCACTTCAGGTGACTCAGTCCCAGTAGGGCTCCACTGGTTAACCCTGTCACTTCAGGTGACTCAGTCCCAGTAGGGCTCCACTGGGTTCACCCTGTCACTTCAGGTGACTCAGTCCCAGTAGGGCTCCACTGGTTAACCCTGTCACTTCAGGTGACTTCCAGTCCCAGTAGGGCTCCACTGGTTCACCCTGTCACTTCAGGTGACTCAGTCCCAGTAGGGCTCCACTGGGTTCACCCTGTCACTTCAGGTGACTTCCAGTCCCAGTAGGGCTCAACTGGTTTCGTCTTGACGATGGTTTCCACTGAGATACTTTGTCTTGCAGTTACTTGAATCTGGTTCAGCACTGACTCTAAATCCAATGTGATGTGAGGACAATTTAGTTTATAGACCCTTTGCTTGTTTTTCAGTGCAACTTCAGTAAGAACAGAGAGATGTTTAAGCCACTTTAAAAGCTTTTCATTCTTTAGATTCCACTCTGGGACTTTGCATTATATAATAGTTCTCTTAAGGTAGGCCACCAAATAGACTTTTGATTACACTTGGGGTCCCCAAATGCATGGTTAGACTAAGTATCTTTTTAGAGAGTGAAAAGTACATTTTGTTTTTAAAACGTTTGCATATCCCTCCAAAAAATGGTCTGATACGTAGTAATACTTCTTGTGTCCACTAGTCTTGCATTGTAGGTCAAAGCCTCTATGCAGTGTGTACAGTTCTTCAAGGGTTCTGCTCTGGTGTGTTTCAGCTGCATGGACCCGTCAATCGCCATCAAGCCCGTCTTCGAGAGGTTCCAGTCGGTCATCATCACGTCCGGGGTCCGTGACCTCTGACCTATGAACCTCACCATACAATACCAAAACACGATGATATCGATGACGAATGGAGAGGTTTCAGCTATTGACGTTTTTTGTGTACTACGCTGCAGACTCTCTCCCCGCTGGACATCTATCCAAAAATACTGGACTTCCGCCCCGTTACCGTGGCGTCCTTCACCATGACGCTGGCGCGGACCTGCCTCTGTCCCCTGGTGGGTCCCCTCGTAAAGACATCCTGTTCAGACAGTGGCCGTGTTTCCCTGCTGTAGCTTCATGTACCTCTGTTGGCGTTCCGCAGATCGTGGGCAGGGGGAACGACCAGGTGGCCCTGAGCTCCAAGTTTGAGACCAGAGAAGACTTTGGTCAGTGGGGAATATTTTGGGATTTGGATTTTTAGTTTATTTTTTACATTCACACCACCAGGCATGACTATCAAACCCACTGAGGATAAACAACAAATGTGACAATGACTAAAAGATACATTCTATATGTTCTTTGATACTTTTATGTAACTATTGTTGTCTACCTTAAACAATGTAATATTTAATTGACTCTTAGTCAAATTCTCAATGTGTGTGTGTGTGTGTGTGTGTGTGTGTGTGTGTGTGTGTGTGTGTGTGTGTGTACTTTATATTTGTTTGGCTCCATTCCCCCCTTCCGCAGCTGTGATCCGTAACTACGGCAACCTGCTGCTGGAGATGTCCGGGGTGGTCCCTGACGGCATCGTGGCGTTCTTCACCAGCTACATGTACATGGAGAACATCGTGGCGTCCTGGTATGAACAGGTGAGAACCGGGCCGGGACACCACCCCCCCCACCCTCACCACAGCCCCGGACCCGACCCGGGGCGGGGCCTAGACTAGTCCCGCTCCTCTCCTGTTGAGACCTTCTCTCTTTAGAGGCGTTACCTGTCACGGATCACGTCTCTGGCGATGCACTGGTTATAGCCCTGCATGTGTGAACACACCGCATCAACAAATTCTAATTTGAATGACTCACAGTGTGCTGACCAGCTCCCTGGCTACTAACCTAGATTTGATTCCGACCGGTGGACCCATGCTACGGCCTACCCTTCTCCCTTTGCACCCGGTTCCCGGTCTGTCCTCCAGACCGCAGAGCCTGTTGAAATCCATGCAGAGTCGACAACAATGGTTTTAATCAAGGGTCCAGTCGTGTTCCTTCTGACTGTTAACATCCTCGGTGTTCTGTGTCCAGGGAATCCTGGAGAACATCCAGAGGAACAAGCTGATCTTCATTGAGACGCCAGATGCTGCAGAGACCAGCATGGCTCTGGAGAAATACCAGGAGGTCAGACTCCGAAATGCTCCCATATTGTCCTCGCATTTACTTAATACACACAAAGAACGGGTATCTACAGATACACTGTCCCCACCATGCCTCATACAATGCCTTCAATTCTGTACATGACACTCTTTCCTCGCTGACACAAGAGTCTGCCAATGCACGCACCCACACTGTTGCACACTGACTCACAATAACTCAATGTTGCACACTTTCCTCGTATCTTTCATTTCAGACTGCCCTCATAATGAGGCACACTGTTGTTTATGCATGCATTGTGAGGACCTAGGGTTAAACCAGGCTCCCAGTCCTACTGATTCTAACCCAGAACACTCTTCTCTGCTCCAGGCATGTGAGAACGGGAGAGGAGCCATCCTTCTGTCTGTGGCCCGAGGAAAAGTGTCGGAAGGAATCGATTTTGGTACTTTGCCACTATGACACACACTTAGAAATGACCTACTTTGTTGGTCCTGAAGCCAAGCAGGATTTCATCGACCAATCAATCAATAAATGCTTTTGACTATTGACTAGCAAGGCCAAAGATTGCTGAGCTATGTCTCAGGTTTTACCATGAAGAATCTAATCTCATTCTCGTACGAGACACCATGCATAACAATGCGAACGTGTATGTTTAGTTCAACAGTGTTTTGTGTTTCCCACAGTGCACCACTTTGGTCGGGCAGTGATCATGTTCGGAGTCCCTTATGTTTACACACAGAGCCGCATTCTGAAGGTCAGTGTCGGTCTGTCTGTCTGCCTGCTCATCCCGTCTGTCCTTCTCGTCAGCCCACACATAATATATTTTATCTTAACCCATTAGCTTCTTCATTGTTCTTACAAATTCTCATACACATTGTTTTCCTATGTCTGTCTTTATTTCTGTCTCTGTCTCTCGCTCTCTTGCTCTCTCTGTCTGTCTGTCTACATGTGTCTGTGTCTCTGTCTGTTTCTGTCTGTCTGTCTCTCTCTGTCTGCTTCTGTGTCTCTCTCTCTCTGTCTGTCTGTGTCTCTCTCTGTCTGCTTCTGGCTGTCTGGCTGTCTGTCTGTCTGTCTCCAGGCGCGTCTGGAGTACCTCCGGGACCAGTTCCAGATCCGGGAGAATGACTTCCTGACGTTCGACGCCATGCGCCATGCGGCCCAGTGCGTGGGCCGGGTCATCAGGGGCAAGACGGACTACGGACTCATGATCTTCGCTGACAAGGTGTGTGTCTGTCTGTCTGGTCCTTATGTTTTATATGAGCCTCTGCACTCATTCTAGTACACGGTGCTAACTACTAGTACCTACCTTTATAGGCCTTTATAGGGGCGGCAGTAGCTCAGGAGGTGGAGCGGGTTGGCTGGTGACCGGGAGGTTGCTAGTTCGATCCCCGGCTCCTCCTAGCTGAGTGTCGAGGCGCCCCTGAGCGAGACGCCCCACCCTGACTGCTCTGGGCAGAGAGGTGTGGCGTCCCCCGTCTGTATAAGCTATCCAAAGGAATGACGATGGTGACCCACCGTTACTCCCGAGTTACTCCCGAGGAGACTCGATAAAATGAAATGAAATGAATTATAGGTCACTGTTTTTGTTATAGTCGTTGTTTGTGTCTTTCTTTTTTGTGGGTCCTGTAGTTGTTACGATTGTTGTCGTTTCATGTGCTGGGTCTTTTATAGTTTATGAAAATGTGAAGGATTGCTTTTGGGTTTAAAAAATATTAAACTTTCCCAAAGCACCGCCCCCCCCCCCCCCCCCCCCCCCCCCTCCAATGTACACACTGCATGGTGAAATATATAAGTGACATCACAAATGTTAATCCTTCATGCTCATCCCCGTTGTGCATCATTTGCACGAGTCCACTGGGTCACTGATGTAACCGGCAGATGTTGGTGGGGTTAAGTTAGGTTATGAGTAATGCCTCACATGGGGTTGCATTCAAAACCGGCTGAGTCTGGTCTGCTGGTCTACGGGGATCCAGAGTGACGGGGGCTGACTGGTATGTTCCCCCCCCACCAGCGCTACGCCCGGGCGGACAAGCGGGGGAAGCTGCCCCGCTGGATCCAGGAGCACATCAGCGACGGCAGCCTGAACCTCACGGTGGACGAGACGGTGCAGCTCTCCAAGCACTTCCTGAGGCAGATGGCCCAGCCCTTCAGACAGGTACGGCCCCGGCCCACCGGCCACAACGGGGTCTCAGGTAGGGCCCCCGGCCACACCGGGGTCTCAGGTAGGGCCCCGGGCCCCCGGCCACAACGGGGTCTCAGGTACGGCCCCGGCCACAACGGGGTCTCAGGTACGGCCCCGGGCCCCCGGCCACAACGGGGTCTCAGATAGGCCCCCGGGGCACCTCAGCCACAACGGGGTCTCGGGTAGGGCCCCCCGGCCACAACGGGGTCTCAGGTAGGGCCCCCCGGCCACAACGGGGTCTCAGGTAGGGTCCCCGGCCACAACGGGGTCTCAGGTAGGGCCCCCGGCCACAACGGGGGCTCAGGTACGGTCCCGGGCCCCCAGCCACAACGGGGTCTCAGGTAGGCCCCCCGGCCACAACGGGGTCTCAGGTAGGGCCCCCGGCCCACCGGCCACACCGGGGATGCTGGGTCATGTGTTGGGGTTCCAGGGACTTGTGTGATAAACATGGGATTCTGCATGTTCTAAACATGTTTATAACATTGCTTGAGCATGTTTTAAACTCGATTATGACTTGCAGAGTCCCATGTTTATTGCAACCTAATTATAGTTCTAGTTTGAGTTTTTAGTTGTTTTAGTTCTTTTTTTTATTTCTCAGTGAATTTGAAAAGCAACATAACTTATTTTATTTTGTCTGACATGTATTTAGTCAAGGTAAAACAAGTAGAGGTTATTTTAAAATTGTGCTAGTGTGGACAGAATACAGATCTACAACAGTGTCTACTTCAACCCCATAATCTCTCCCTCTCTCTCTCTCTCTCTCTCCCCCTCTCCCTCCCTCTCTCTCCCCAGGAGGACCAGCTGGGTCTGTCACTGCTGACGATAGAACAGCTGGAGTCAGAGGAAATGCTGAAGAAGATCAGCCAAATGGCTCACCAGGCCTGACCACATGCAATCCATGCTGTCACCATGACGACACTGGGACTACGTTGCTGCTAGGCAACAGCTGTCAGGGGTACGCTGGTCCCCTCGAACAGACTCGAAGTGGTCTGGGAGCGTTTGCTGGAGTCTACTTGGAGACCCTGCTCTGTGGGGTTGAACTGAATCAGGGAAAGTCGTGTGCTTCCTGGTGATTTTGAGTCACATATCCACAAATTCATTTCTGTAATTCATTTCAACTTATTTTGCTGCTGCTCTGGTGTGATGCGTTATATCACTCCAGATCTTAAAAATAAGTACTTTTTTCTGTTATCAAAATTATGAATACACTTAAATACATTGAGCTAAATGTCAGATTTGTAAGGATTTAGTATGCAAATCAACCTATCAATGCTCTTGGGAAAGTATTTATTCCAAATTGTGTTTATAGAGTCAAGGAACAGGACATTTAAAGCAGGGTACCTACGTTAAAACAAGTGGGCCAGTGGTTGAAAAAGGTGGTTGTATGACTTTGTCTCCTCACTCTGATCTCTTCAGTATTACTAATCACCGTTAAACGAAATTAGCAGCGGCAAGCTGTCACTTTATTAAAAAGTGTTAACTATCTGTGCACATTTGCAGTTCGTTTTAAGGCATTCACCAAAACATCAGTGACATCAATGTGCCAGCTAGCACACCGTATTAATAACGTTACATTCACGTGTTTTGACCACTCCTCAAAGAGCAACCAAACGCTGAAGACATCGTGGGGGAACGGCGTGCTGGTTTCTGATTGGTCTCGTCATCTTATGAATGGTGAAGTCGTGTGTCGGCCAATTAGAAGCAGCAGTTGCGATGCGCTGTTCCATCAGTGGTGGTGCTGGTCCCTTGGTTTGATTTAAGGGATTGGTAGCTCTTCAATGGAATCTAAATATGTTTTACGAGTACACAAGTGGTTTTCTAACTTGACCAAGCCTGGTGTTGGTCAAGTGTCTGTCGTACAGATACTTTTGTTGAAGTGAGATTTCCTGCGTTGTTTTCGCAGCTGTACATAGATGTCTTTTTATAAAAATATATTTGTATCTGTTTTTCAACCCGAATCCTCAAATACAAAATGTTTTTCTTTACTCACATGACTTTTCCTTTTTTTCTCATTCAGTATTTGTTAAGATTTGTAATTTTACATTTTCGTCATTTCCTCATCCTACATGACCCTCTTCCCAGCTCTCATGCCCCACATCCTATTCCTCACTCAAATCACACGCTATTATTCAGTCTTTCAATAATATAACCTGATAATTAATAGTAATTTTAATATGATCAAAAAATGATGCTCAAAAGTCTTATAATGCTTTATTGGACAGTTCAGCTTCAGGTTTGGAATATATACGTATATAAAATATGAACATTTCATAACAAACACATTAGGCCTTCTTTGTAACGATCTACATAAATACCTCCTATGTACCACTCTAGGTTTCTGTGCAACATTCTGATTGTAGCGTAGCTTAGCTAGGCTGCCAACAGTAGTGGTTTGAATGAGGACCAGGGTTTTGGAAATCAAATCACCCTATCAAACATGAGTCAAATACTCTACATCCAGCAGTTCAACAACAAGTCGTTTTATCCATGAGAAAAAAATAGTAATAGAATGTACAGCTACACATGTAGTGCCACAGGGGCCCCAACCACGATGGGCCCTTGAGATTTAGGAGACCATAGACTTGGTCTGTTTTTGGTGCCACGAGGGAGTGCACATTTAACATGCACAGTAATATTAGCTGTTAAATAAGCACGCAAACATATTTTTGAAATGACTTATGATTGTTGTTCATTCAGGCACACAGAGCAAACTTTGGGGATATCGATTAAGTTTACGAAACATTTCATATCGAGCTTCTTATCAAAATGGACAACACGACAATACATAAAATAAAAACACGTCTCACTTCAAGACACCAAACTCGGTTGAGCAATTTCCTTGTACCATCGTTGGAATGTAACCATGGTTACACACAGCTAAGCGTAACAGTTCTGTGCTGTTTTGAACACGCTTTAAATAAAGTTAGATACGTTTTGAATCAAATCCAAGCCCAAATAAGGACCATCATGTACTGTTGACTTAGAGAATGCTTGGTGTCCCACTAATTGAATAATGATTTAGTCATTTGCGGCAAAAGACCTATGATCCATATTCTTCTGGATGTTTGCAATTCAAAGGATATGGTTTTAATAGTACTTTAGTCACCTAAAATAAACTCATCATCCCACCGTTGTACAAGATTAAATTCACAATGCATAGGTTGTAAAAACCCTCCATATTTAGCATGCTGCTGTGAAACTTTGAACTCTTGATTTGTGTTAGTATCTCCCTAAATTTGGATGGATTAATCTTTCTTTTGTATTTTCAGATAAAAGCAGCAAAATGAACAGCTTAACTGCACCACAATTTTAAAAGTATTTCACAATTCTTCTACAGTATACAAATCTAGTGGAAATGCGATTTTTAAACATCTAAACGGCATTCTTGAGGACGAACATTAAGTAGCGTTTCATGATTTCTTCGGAATGTTTCGGAGTCTGAAATGGTCGACGTGTCTGGCTGTCTAAAGTGCAGTGTTTTAGTATTTCATATTTGCGGTATTGCTACTGGTATTCAGTGGTGTTGTAGTATAATGACGGCCGGTATACACAGAACCACTTGATGTAGGATGTGTGGATGAGAACGGATGAGGTCTGAAAAATGTAAACCCTGTGAATACCTACCAACCCATAGATCGTAGGTGACCCTCCCCAGAGAGGTGAGCGAGCTAACCGTCCGCAGAGTGATGGATCAGGATTGGTCTATAGAAGGGTGTGCATCACCTGCGTGTGTGTGTGTGTGTGTGTGTGTGTTAGCTCGTTCCCCCTAGTGACCCTCGCCGGGCTAGGCTCATAGTGCTAGAGCTCAGACCTCGTGCTTCCGTGAGTCCACCCGGAAGCTGTTGATAAACACAGGAAACGGAATCATCAGTGGCGTTGACAGTTGTACACGTTTATTGTAGTCCGCTTCAACCGATCTACACACAAGTTTCTATATCACCAACACTTTTTTTTTACGTCACAATTTCTAGATCAAAATTCCTGATAAAGAAATGGGCTGGTGTTGTTTATTTAAGATACAATTAGATTAAACTTACAATTGGCAATTAGTTTCCTCAAGCATTGTTGGTCATATTTCTCTAAACATCCTGACAGCCATCAATACAGTTATATCGCCCCCATCATGTTATTATTGGGTGGCTTACCTGTCTGTCTCCCTACCCACTCAGCAACCTGCACACACTCGGACCATGCACTTCAACTAGGCCAGGCAAACCTTTTGCTAAGCTAGCGAGAAAGCCAAGTGTTTCGGAGGAAGGCATGAATGACTTTGACGGTTGAACACTTTCAAAATCAGGCTTAATAGTTTCCTCCAAATTGCCTATCCTATCTTTGGAAAATAGATCAAAGGCCTGTTTAGACCACCGAATGTCCCACCCACTGTATGTTACCTTGTGGTTTTACTTCACTACTACTTCTACTACAGTGTGGTGTAGTTATGTTTATCAGTCCCTTCGTATCACTGCAATAGCCGTTCTGAATGAAACCCTGGGTTGAACTGTGAGTGTTGAAGGGCAGGTAACAGAAGTCCAGGAACTCACCTGAGCTGCTTCCCGGGTCTCTCTGGCTCCAACATTCAACACATTCAGAGAGTTGGCCCTCTTCATCCTGAAGACCCCGTGTGGGCAGCGGGAACACGGAGGGAAAAAAGATCACAGATTTATTCAGCATTACTTATTCATAAGTATTGCAAAGTAATTAGTAGTTCTATATTTAAATCTATTCTGTCTAGGGATGTCCAATATTGGCTTTTTTGCCGATATCCGATATGCGATATTGTCCAACTCTAAATTTTCGATTCCGATATCAGCCGATACCGATGTCGATATTTGGGTTATTTTTCCTCAAACCTAATTTAGGTAACATTACATATCTCCTGTTGTGGAATTAACACAACATGCTTAATGTTATTGTGATGCCCCACTGGATGCATTCTTGAATGCAACAAGGCTTTCCAAATGTTAACATTGTCTGTGCAAAATAAGAAAAATACTTGAACTTAATTTAAGGGAAAAGT
This sequence comes from Gadus macrocephalus, assembly GCF_031168955.1. NCBI lineage: Eukaryota > Metazoa > Chordata > Actinopteri > Gadiformes > Gadidae > Gadus > Gadus macrocephalus. The sequence continues at coordinate 7,220,748 of NC_082397.1, forward strand.
GCCATGTTTATTTTATTTTTTTTAATGGTCTCAGACAACAGTTTGGATTACACTCTCCCTGAGATAATCTTGACAATGCCCACAACAAATAGGGCAAACTTGACTTCACAAATGATAAAACATTGTACCTGAACAACTATGTGCAACATAGCAGTATGTTTCTTTAACTAAAACTCAATAACCTTAATTGAATAAATGCACAAATATGAGTCAATTACAATGTGCACTGTACTGCACAATTTTGAAAACATTTATTTGAGCTATAAAAAAAAAAAAAAATATATATATATATATATATTTTATCGGTTTTAAGGCAAAAAAAATCCGATACAGATATTGACCGATATTACATTTTTATGCTAATATCGGGCCGATAATATCGGTGGGCCGATAATATCGGACATCTCTAATTCTGTCTATTTAAATATTTATAATGTACTTAAGGCTACGGAGCAGCCCGGACCGTACCGAATGTGTGACGTGCCCCGACTTAGCGGTGACCAGCGAATGAGAGTGATTACCCAGGGTTCCTTGGGGCGCTCTCCTCGGTGCCCACTCCTTTGAGCTTGCGGACCAGCTTCTCGCTGCTGCGGCGGATGGACTCCCGCAGCTTGGTGAAGGAGCCGCTTCTCCTGAGGCCCCCCGCACCCTCCTGCTGGGGGCCCCCCGGCTCTGGCCAGTTGGGGCGACCGTCTCCTAGGGGAAGGAGGGGGGGGCGAGAGGGACACAAGCAGAGAGAGGGACAGTTGGATGGTGAATGTACAATAGGTGGGACTGAGACAAGATATAAAAAAATAAATAAAAAAAAATAAAGCTTAAAAAACATGTAATGTTGATAAAGAATAATGGACTGTAGGATACAGACAAATGAAAGTATTATGTAAGTGTGTGTGTATATATATATGTATATATATATATATATATATATATATATATGAATGGATATATAGTATATATATTTCACATTACATTTTGTACTGGCTTTCTTGAGGTATAATTTTCTTTTTTTAACAATGATGACGATGATGAAAAACAGACTAAAGACTAAATAAAAGAGGGACCAGATGTACAGGGAGTTAACATTCCTCTCCAATAAGAGCGCAAAGCCAAGTGCACACACGTTTCCTGTTGATAGAATAGTTTGATTGTTCAATGATGACAAGCTGGCATTTATGGTCCGGCATCTGCAACGATACTGATCAGCATCTGATCTTAATTGTGCAGTACTCAATGTTTAACATTTGTGAAGTATGTACCTTCCACTGATCCAAACTCCTTTTCATGTGCTCTGGTGAGGATCTCTTTATAGAGGCATTCGGCTTGTCTGTACTTCCCCTGCTTCAGGTAACATGACGCCTAGACACATGGAGAGAGAGAGCGAGAGAGAAAGAGAGAAAGAGAGAAAGATGAGAGGAATTTCCTCCATGGTTCTGTGTGTAATAAACTTTCCACACATCAAGCTTTTTTGCTTGGATGAGTTTTCCACTTTCTCCCTCTGATCAGTTGGCTGTTGTAACTGGCCTTACTTAAACTTGCATTCTGTTGCTTTTCCCTTTTGATTTAACTTGGATGAAACTGGATTGAGTCATAGTTGGATGGATTTAATTCTTGAAGCACTGATCCGATAAAAAGCTAAATCAATGACTGCAGTGAAATAGTTTGGAGTTCCAGTTTGAATGAAAGCATCTCAATGTACACAGTTTGGTCATAAATATAGTAAAGTGAACTCTGAAAGTAATGATACGGCAGAATATTGCCTACATTCACACACACACACACACACACACACACACACACACACACACACACACACACACACAGACACAGACACAGACACAGACACACACACACACACACACACACACACACACACACACACACACACACACACACACACACACACACACACAGACCAGGTTGTTCTTGGTCTTGGCCACGTTGGAGTCGTCGGGGCCCAGGCGGTTCTGGTAGATGTGGAGGGCCCTCTCGTAGTACTGCTCCACCTCCTGGTACTTGCCCTGGTTCTGGCACAGCAGGGCCAGGTTGTTGAGCTGCTTGGCCACGTCAGGGTGCTCCATGCCCAGCACCTGAGAGGGGGGGGGGGCAAAGCAGGGCGCGGTCATACACACACTCAGAGAGAGGTCCAGAGATATAGGTCATACTCTGAACGTGTGTGTGTGTGTGTGTGTGTGTGTGTGTGTGTGTGTGTGTGTGTGTGTGTATACCTTTTCTCTGATCTCCAGGGCTCTCTTACACAGCGGCTCTGCCTCCTTGTATTTTCCTCTCTTCCCGTAAAGCACCGCTAAGTTGTTCAGCGTAGCGGCTACCTGCACGCACGCACACACACACACACACACACACACACACACACACACACACACACACACACACACACACACACACACACACACACACACACACACACACACACACACACACACACACACACACACACACACACACACACACACAAATGCATCCTTGGTGTTAATAACAGGTGTGTGTGTGTGTGTGTGTGTGTGTGTGTGTGTGTGTGTGTGTGTGTGTGTGTGTGTGTGTGTGTGTGTGTGTGTGTGTGTGTGTGTGTGGTGTAGTGTGGTGTGGTGTGGTGTGGTGTGTGTGTGACCTACAGCTGGGTGGTCCAGCCCGAGTGTTTTCTCACGGATCTCGAGTGCGTCGTTCAACAGATTGGCCGCTTCCTTGTATTTATTCTGATCTCTGCAGACAGACAGGTACAGATGTGAGAGGAAGACAGGTCATCCAGACAGGTACAAATGTGAGTCGGCAGACAGGTTATCCAGACGGAACAGATGTGAGAGGCAGACAGACAATCCAGACGGAACAGATGTGGGAGGCAGACAGATCCTCCAGACAGAACAGACAGGCAGGCAGGCAGGCAGCCAGAGACGATTCATCAGAGCAGGTATTAGCTGTTTATTATCTCAATCCCTCAATCGGATTATTTAATGGACTTCCTTGAAACGTTGCATTGTATTTGATCTCCTAACCTTGCTAGTAGATATTGGTCAGTTGATTCAATCTAACGCACCATAAAACAATCCATGCAATCATTGGCATTCAAATATTTAAGAGGAACACGGTGACTTCCTGAAACAACAAAGACCGGGAACAGTCTTCCTGCAGTACCACAGTTTAAACGCCAATGATTTAAGCACTAACGCTTTGGTAACCAAGCGTTAACGAATCACCCAAGAAAACAGAAGCCATTCTCCTTGGGCTACCATGACGACATCCCCTAATAAGTGGTCACCTGTGGTTGTTGAGCGCCCGGGCTTGGAGGTGTCACCACACGGTCACAAACAACAATTAACCGTTTTTTTCTGGGAGCCATGGTAACGGCCGTCCCCTCACCTGTACACCAGCGCCAGTATGTTCAGCATGGTGGCCACGTCGGGGTGGGTGTGGCCGGAGGACTTCTCCAGGTCTTCCAAGGCCTGGGGGAGGACGGAAGGGAGAACAGAGGATCAATACCGGGTCCTGAGGGCTGGGCTACGGCCTCACTGGCCCACTGGCTCTGAGCTTTCTTTTTAGAGTCTGGTGGCTCTTGTAAGTGTAAAGTGTGATCCCATGAAAGAGGAGAGAGGAGAACAACACAAAATAGAAGGAAGTATAAATCGATGTTATCAGCGCTGCCAGGTTTGTATATCCATATCAGATTACAGATCCATGAGGAATGGAGGCGGCCCTTACTGTATTCTACACCGGTCTGGATAAAGCATCCACCAAATGGTAGAAACTTAAGAGTTACACATTTAGATCCTGATCTAAACGTATAACTATAAATAGATTCATCCATTAAGATCCTGTTCTAAACGTATAAAGATAAATAGATTCATCCATTTAGATCCAGTTCTAAGTGGATCTAAGTGGACCCACAGTGTGTCTGTGGGGCAGCCTGTAGTCAGGGGGTTGGGGGGGGGGGGGCCCTACCTGTTTGCAGAGGGGCACGGCCACCTCGTAGCGGCCCTGCGACGCGTACTGGATCACCAGGTTGTGGAGGGTCCGCAGGCGGGCCGGGATCTCGTAGCCCCCCTGCTGGGCGGCGGCGGCGGCGCAGCTGTGCCGCGGCTGGGGCACTGGGGGCGGACATTTTGGTTGAGACTGCGGTACTAAATGTTAGTGCTCCATGAGCTGGTTCCTTAAAAGGTGACTGATTAAACCACCAGGTGTGAGTGCAGGTCGGCCGTTACGAGCCGTTTTGAATATCGGACGGATAGACGTTTGCTACGGTCCACTGGGTAGGCTGGAAGACTGATCTGTCCAGCACACATCTAGGTGGACACGCCCACCTGTGATGTCAGAAGAGGTCGATATTCAAGGGCTAATCACACTCACACCTGGTGGATTCATGTGTCACCTTTAAAGAACAACTGGACCTAATGCAGAGTTGCCTTTTGAATCAGAATCAGATGGTTATGAAAGTGTGTGTTAGTGGTGTTTACATCCAGCAATGTTCGTTAAAATGCACAAAACACTTTGGATCAGTGGGACCACGCCCACATTCGTGTTGCCATGGCGCTGCTCTTACTCTGTGACGGCTCCTCCTCTTCGGTGGGGAAGAGGTCGTCCAGCGACTCCTTATTGGACGATGGGTCTTTGTCGTCCTGGGGAGGACCAATCAAAGGCATGCTGTTAAAACACTGTGATTGGCTGAACACTCTCTCAGTCCTAAATACTCCTCAGGTGTGTATCAGTCTGGCTAGGCTCTGATCCGACTCTAATCTTTAAGAACCAGGTGGGACCGACGGCGACAGAGAAACAGCCCACTCCACCGCGCTGTGACCGAGATGGTTGGCTGTTTTAACCCCCCGCTGACAGGCTCCTCCCCCTCGCACCATGTGACCCAGATTGAGTGTCTGGACCCCCGCTGACAGGCTCCTCCCCCTCGCACCATGTGACCCAGATTGAGTGTCTGGACCCCCGCTGACAGGCTCCTCCCCCTCACACCATGTCGGCTGGGATGATTGGGTGTTTGAACCCCTGGCTCCGCCCCCTCACCTGTGACGGGGAGTCCTGGTCGTATTTGCGTATGGAGGCCATGAATTGCAGGTGTCTGTTCTGCTCCTCCAGCGTCACCACCTCCTGCTCCCGCTCCTGCAGCCGCGTCTGGGCCCCGGCCAGCTCGTCCCTCAGCCACTGGTTCTCCTGGCACAGCCTCCGCACCTGGGGGAGGGGGAGGTGGAGGGAGGGGGGAGGAGGAGGGGAGAGATAGTGGAGGAGGGGGAGGAGGAGGTAGTGATAGAGAGGTGATGGAGAGGGTGAGGAGGAGGTAGGGGTAGAAAGGTGATGGAGGAGGAGGAGGAGGAGGAGAGGGTGAGGAGGAGGGGAGAGATAGTGGAGGAGGGGGAGGAGGAGGTAGTGATAGAGAGGTGATGGAGAAGGAGGAGGAGGAGGAGAGGGGGAGGAGGAGGAGGAGGAGAGGGTGAGGAGGAGGTAGGGGTAGAAAGGTGATGGAGGAAGAAAAAGAGGAGGAGGATCAGGAGAAGAAAGAGGAGGAGGAGGAGAAAGAGAGGAGGAGGAGAAAGGGAGAAGGAGGAGGTGGAGGAAGTGGTAGAAAGGCGATGGAGGAGGAGGGGGAGGAGGAGAGGGGGAGGAGGAGGTAGTGGTTGAAAAGTGAGGAGGGGGGGAGGAGGAGGAGTTGGTGTTGGAGGAGGTGGAGAAGTGAAATAGTAGAAGGATAGTAGGAGAAGATCAAAAGGAGGAAGAATGAGTAATAGAAGTAAAAAAATATATCAAAAGAGGAAAAGAAGAAAAATTAGAACAATGAAGAACAAACGCATAGAAAAGACCACCACAGTGTGTGACTCCTGGGTGGTGGTGCTCCGGGGGCTCACCTGGGCACGCAGCTTCTGTTTCTCCGCCTCCAGAGAGCCCAGGTGGGCTGACAGCGCCATCATGACCTGGAGGAGGACAACGGAGGCTCTGGGTCCACGCTCACAACACTCTCACTACTGTCAATAGCCCTTTGGTGGTTGGTGTGCGCTCGGAGCTCAGCGGGGCGAGCCACAGGGTGTGACACTGGTCTGACTGGTGCGGTGACTAGAGTATATAAGACTCCAGGGCATCTTTGAGTAAGACGACCCCGCCCCTCCCTGCTCTTTAATGACATGTCCTCTGAATTCACCGTAGGTTGCTGTCGATAAAGTTAATAGTTGGACTAGTAAATAGTAGACATTTCTTTATTCATCTGAAAAATCCTCTCCACTGAACGTCATGTGGCCTTCGTTCAGTATGCTCTGTAATGATTTCAGTTCGATTTACATTTAGGGGACTTTGCTGACGCTTTTATCCACGCTTTTTTACAACCATCCATTCACACATTCTAACACCGACGGCGGGGTGACCACGTAGGGCGACAGCCAGCTCGTCGGGAGGAGACAGGGTGAGCTGCCTTACTCAGGGACAACTCCACACTCAGCTAGGAGGAGCCGGGGATCGAACTAGCAACCTCCCGGTTACAAGTCAACCCGCTCTACCTTCCGAGCTACTGCCGAGCTACCGCCACCCCCATGGCGTGCTATTCTGTTTGGGTGTGCACCTGTGCTTCCCCCCCCAGGCCCAGCTCAATGCCCTCCAGTACTGCTGGTCCTCGTTCAGCACAGATGTGTGTGTGTGTGTGTGTGTGTGTGTGTGTGTGTGTCTCTTTGGGTGTGTGTACCTGTGCCTCCCCCAGGCCCAGCTCGATCCTCTCCAGGGACTGGTGGATGAGGCTGCTCTTCTCCTGCTCCAGGCTGCCGCTGTCGGGCGCCAGCCGCGTCTCCATGGCCCCCTGCAGGTCGTCCAGCAGACTGCGGTTCTCCCCCCGCAGCGCCTCCAGCCCCGCGATGACCTGCCGTGTGCTGCACAGAATCTCGTCCCCCGACAACATGGCTCCGCCGGAGAGGTTCCTCTTTGGCGTTGGTTTGAAGAGCGCACAGGGGAAGCTGTGCTTGAAGGGTGTGTGCAGGGAAGAGGAACAGGTAAAGGTGTGCGGGAGGACGTGTCTGTATAGAGGGGGGACAGGTAAAGGTGTGTGGGAGGACGTGTCTGTATGGAGGTTGGAAAGGTAAAGGTGTGTCAAAAGGGAGTGCTGTTGTGTGGTTCACCATTTTTTTTTTTTTTTTTGGGTATGGTGCTTGATTGTGGATCCGATGTCCTATTTTGTGTTGCACTTTGATAATAATAATAATAATAATAATACATTGAATTTAGAGGCGCCTTTCAAGACACCCAAGGTCACCTTACAGAGCATATAGTCATCATTCAAAACTATGTAAAACAGACTAGGAATAAAAGGAAAACAGAGGTTAAACATGAAGAATAATAATAATTAATAACACTCAAAGACGCCTAAAGTGAAGGGGGGACCTCACTAACCACCACCAATATGTAGCACCCACTTGGTATACTTGATATATGTGCATACACTACAACACAATACATGAGCTAAATACATCATAAGCTATATACTGTACCTCTCTAAATCAAAAGTACATTTGATTTAGAGAGGAAATGCATGTTCTCAGTAAGTTCTGAATTATCAATTTTATCACATTGTGTTAAGGTCTCGACCGTCCCTGTTGAGAAGTGAGTGTATTCTTAAAATGATGTCGTCCTTTACATTCAACTAGGCCTGTAATAAAGACGTAAACTTTGACAATGATTAAACCGGTCAGATAACAATGGGCTGATATAGGCCAACAACAAAGCTCTGTAGAACTAAGTTAACCGTTTCACTTATGCTGTTTGACTCAGACATACAATACTTTGAGACTAATTGCAGTGATGAAGTCATCTTGTCACCAGCATCGCCTACACGCATGCTCTCACACCTGCAACACGGCATATGCACACAGACACAAATAGAGTAATGCCATGGTTATTACGCTATCATGACATTAATCAGTGTCTTAATCCTATGAGTAACTACTTTACCATTGAACACAGTCTCAGTGATCGGAATCTGTAAATGAGACACAATAAACTACCATGAAGTGATCCACACCCAACTCATCAACAGCGTCTCCAGGGCAGAGCAGCGGTTTGTTTACCTTCGACGCGGAGCAGGCCCTCAGCGCCATATGTTCGTGTACGGATTATTTCAGTCATGCATTATAGAGCAGATCCGAATAGATACCACCGTGGTCGCACAACATTTAGAACATGTCACGACAAAAAACACCGTTCCTGTCCCCGTAATCGCTGCACTGACTCGCATGTGGCGCACACACGCCGTCGATAATAAAACATTCATGGCGAATTGATAGAAGATGTGACCGAGTTGTGTTGATACGCACAGAGGGGGTTTAATGTCCCGTATAAACACACAATTGTTTGTGAATATCGTGGGCTACCTGTTAATTCCGGACTCCTGACGGTGTTTAGATCTCTTTGAATCGTAGTTGGGAAACGAGATCCGTTTCATTCGAAATTAATCCACTGTGTAGGTCACAACACACGTCATGCCATGATCATCCTAAAGAGTGTCTCGACTGTAATAAAGTAGTAGTACTCTGGCAGATCATTCACCTGCTGTGTGTGTGTCCCTCTCTGTCTCGCCAGCTCAGTTTCTTCTGTCAGTTCTGCTTACCTGATCCCTGTATTCCCAGCATGCATTGCGGTGCCGGGGCTGACTGGGATGATGATGCGTCCTCGGATGGGATGGTGTCGGGGTCGGGAGACAAGGCCATCTATCTGCCGCTGGGATGAACTACTACTACCGGTGTGTTGGTCGGGACCCTGAGCTCTTGGGGCGACAGTTGGCCATGAGATTATAACCGCAACAATGGCATTATTGTCTCGGGCTTTGGTCTTGCCCTCAGTAGTGTTGCCAACAAATAAAACAGTAACTATTATATGATCATCTTTAGTTATTTTCCCATACTATTGTTTCCAGTATTGTTATATTTTCTAATCACACATGTGTGTATGTGCTTCACACATAGGACCGTACCGTATTGGTAGCTTAACTGCATAATCCAAATCCTGTGGATATAAGGAAGTTGAGGAAAAAAAGCAACTTTGAGTTACATTAAGACTTCATTAGTCTTGTAAGTAGTCGATGGAAGTGGGAGGCGGCTGAGCAGCTTTGCAGGGACTTAATGCATAAATACAGACTGCACTTCCACCCTGCTCGTGGTCTGTCTACAAACTCATCATCTTTTTCACAGCATATACTTAAAGTGGATGAAGGATTAATTTGATTTAATAGATTTTTTGATTACGGACCAAAGTAAGTAGAAATTGGTAACCCTTAAAATAGAAGAATTAGTTAATATTGGGTTGATATTAGGTGAGCGAGAGACAGAGGAAGACAAATATAGTATATTTAGAGAGAGCGAGAGAGAGAGAGAGAGAGAGAGAGAGAGAGAGAGAGAGAGAGAGAGAGAGAGAGAGAGAGAGAGAGAGAGAGAGAGAGAGAGAGAGAGAGAGAGAGAGAGAGAGAGAGACAGAGACAGAGACTAGTTTTAATAGGGAAGACAGAGGCTCCCAAAAGTCTAAACCTGCAGTTTGCTCAAGATTTGTAGAGAGGGAGCCAGAGAGCTAGACAGCTCAGTGAGATGTGGATCGAGAGAGAGAAAGGGGAGGGAAGGCAGAGAGAGAGAGAGAGAGAGAGAGAGAGAGAGAGAGAGAGAGAGAGAGAAGGAGAGAGAGAAGGAGAGAGAGAGGAGAGAGAGTGGGGGGAGGGAAGACAGAGAAAGAGAGACAGAGACAGAGGCAGAGAGACAGAGATAAAGAAACAGCGAGACCGAGACAGAGAGGGGTTAAAAGAAAGAAAGAGAGAGAGAAGAGAGAGGTCAAGATAGCAGCGATAGCAAGAAAACTGAAGGAGTGAAGTGTGTGTGTGCGTGCATACGTGTGCAGACGTGCATGCATGCATGCATGCATGCCCATGTTTGTCCGTGTGCGTGTGTGTGCGTGTGTGTGTGTGTGTGTGTGTGAGTGTGCACACGTATCTTTTCACATGATCCTGACAGACACTTATATGATCCATGTGATTGATTGCTCAGCTGTCCGGGGGGTCGAGTAGCACAGCCAGCTGACCCGGGCCCGTGCCTCGGGCCCCAGCCTTATAAGGCCTGGGGCCCTCGTGACTCCCCAGGACCCACTGTTCCACGACAGGGCCTGCTAGTACACTTTTACTAGACCCCCCCATACCACTATATACCACCTGCATGCCCCTAATATGCCTAGTGTCAGTGCAGGGATAGGTGTCCACGGACGGGGCAGGGTCAAGGGGTCAAGGGGTCATGGGGTTGGGCTTTGGGAAGTATAGCCTTTACACAAAGAAGGCTGAAGACTACTGGGAGTGGGGAGAGGGGTCACACAAGGCTTAGGGTGGGGAAACAAGTCTATTTATAAAAAATATATAGAATAGAAGTAACTAAGTACGTTTTTTTTATCTGTTTATTTTTTCATGTTTTATTTGTGAAAGACACACAACTGCTCCCGGTGATTTGCTTGATTAATTATGGGATGCTTGCAAGCATATTGTCACGTCTCGCCCTGCTCCTTAAGTTATGTTTTATTTGTTTCATTCATTCTTTCATTGCTTCCCGTAGTACTCTGTTTTACCCTCACCTCCTAACCCGTGGCCCTTGTGTTTCCCTGCTCTGTGATTGTCCTCCCTCGCCTTGATTAGCTCACATGTCCCTCATCCTCATCCCACTCCTGGTGTCTTTAGCCTGTTTCCCTTCCCCAGTGCCAGTTCCTCTTAGTGCATTTACATCTAACGTCCAAGCATGGTCCCGGACTAGGAGTGGGGAAGAGGACCACATTTAATCCTATCTTCATCCCTTGCCTTGGATCACAACTCTCCTGAACTAAGTCTTAATTCTGGAGGAACTTCCTAGTTACTAACATGAGGGGAATTCTAAATATGATACAAAAAAAAGTACTCATGATAAGAAAACAGTGCAATTATTGTTCCTCTGCTGCAGAGGACCAGAGTATAGAACAACAGACTATAGATGTGGCTTATACAGATGCAAGCCACATCGAGACAAGCCAGCCTCTATAGTCCCAGCAGTGTGTGTAAGGCCAGCACATTCAGAGCGTGTGACACTGTTACAAAGAGGCGATCTCTCTCTCCAGCTTTCCATCGGCCTTTCAATGGCAGACAGAGAGACTTTAACATATGTATTCCTATGTGGGCAAACCCTATGTCATTTCGGCAGAATTAACTAAGGTATTTGTACCTATTTTTGTTTTTAAAGTGTTCTATAAAAGGCAAAGAACCCCCCAGAAATCTGTTTAAATTAAATGAATTAGTGGTTTAATCAAGCAATCGAGGCAGTTTGCACCTTTGCAGTTCAACTTAATGTCACCCCGGACGTGTTTGGTAATTATCACGGCCTCCGGATAATCCAGCGCGGTAATCTTCAGCAATCGACAGCGTATCGGGTGACGTGTGACCGTGTGATGTTCATCACTTTAGATCAGTGGTTCTCAACTGGTCTGGCCTTAGGACCCACAACTTCCCATCGGCATTGAGTCGTGACCTACTTTTATGCAATTAAGACCAAGCAAATATATTTCTCAGAAAATGGGCAAGTAAACACACATACACATTGTCATCACGACAATATCATCATGACACAAACCCATCCTGATGATTCCTGCCCACAGGCAAACTATCAACTAGTAAGTGTGGCATCATTCACATACATGCACTCGGACATGAGTAGGTCAGGATCCTCTGCGTGATGGAAGATGGATGGAAGAAGAGAAATCCAAGAAACATTTCTAGACCTCAAAACGGTGTCCCGATCACAGGCCAGACACGGCCGTGAACCCTGGGGGGAAGTGAGGGTGGAGCTGCCTCCGAACCGTGGAGTAGGACATGTTGGCATCATCCACACTGACAACAGCAGAACCCAGCTGACACCAATTCACAGCTGTTACTGGGAGGGACACAGCTGGCATGGTGGAGCAGTTCTATTGTGTGTGTGTGTGTGTGTGTGTGTGTGTGTGTGTGTGTGTGTGTGTGTGTGTGTGTGTGTGTGTGTGTGTGTGTGTGTGTGTGTGTGTGTGCGTGCGTGTGTGTGTGTGCGTCATTATTTGACGTGTGTTTAGGAAGACCCTGTTAAGAACAGTTGTACATAGTAGAGACACATGCGTGGCCAGGAATATCTTAAAAGCACACACCCCCACCACGCGCAAACACGCACGCACACACATACATGCATGCAATCACATGTAACGTCTATATTTACTTCTTCAGTTATTACTACATACACACTGAACACTTAAAGGCACCCAGTGCAACTTTCGAGGCTTAAAAATAAACATTCAATTTCTAGTCTTTTTTACACGTAGTAAGTTTCAATAACTCCATACCATTACATACCGACATTTAAGCAGCAAAGATGAGACGTCGTTGTGTGGTGAGAACTGATACAAAATTGCTCCTTGAATGTCGATATGTAATGGTATGGAGTTATTGAAACTTACTACGTGTAAAAAAGACTAGAAATTGAATGTTTATTTTTCATTGAATGTTTACATAAAGTTGCACTGGGTGCCTTTAACCACATCGTTAGTACCATATTAAGCGCTATATACATTTTATTTATTATTATTATTATTATCGTCCAAACACACATTACATGGCTTATGTATTTACACTCTAGTTGTGTTCTGTCATCTACAGTGTGTACACTCTGTACTTTGTGTGAAGTAATTGATCCAAAATCCAATGAGACCCGATCTGATACCAGACTGATCATGTGAGGGTCATGTGGTGGAAAAAGACCAAGAGGTAGAGGGAAGGGCGGGGGGGGAGGGAGGGAGGGAGGGAGGGAGGGAGGGAGGGAGGGGGGGGAGGGGGGGGAGGGGGGGAGGGAGGGGGGGGAGGGAGGGGGGGGGAGGGGGGGAGGGAATGACAGCTGAGTCAAGGCAATTCAATCTGGCTAGCAGGAGGCCAGATAGCCCTAGTGATGAGCTGCTATACATAGAGACCCTTTAACTGTTTCAGCTCCCCCCCACCAGCCGCAGCAGCTACTGGTAACGGTTTCAGCCCCCCATCCCCCCAGCAGCCGCTACTGGTAACTGTTACAGCTCCCACCACCACCAGTAACTACTGGTCCCCCTCATGTGTGTAGATATAAATACACCACACGACCACACCTCCATTCAAATGATACTAAAATGGGGCACTTATTATTTTTGTTTCCTATTTAATGCAATGTGTGTTAAACATGAATATCTATCTATCAATCTGTCTATTTATTTGTCTGTCTGTCTTTCAATTAATTCAGAGTATTCCAGTAGCCTTCTATCAGCATCAGCCCAGACACCTTCTGCCCTCCTAGAGAGTAAGAGATCTCAACGTCCTTAGAGACATCTAGCTAAATATATCTACTACACTACAGTATGTACTATGTCATTTTGGGGTAGTATTTATTTATGTGGGGGCTTGTTGTTGTTGTTGTGCAAAATGGCTTCCTTTAACATCTGGTTGTCAACAGGTTCACTGTGTTTATGTGTTTGGTCTGTTTCTGTGCTGTTGACACATCTTCCTGTCTCTTAACCTGTCAGAGAACAACAGAACAGTGCAGTTCCAATGCATATTTAAAAGAAGTTGCTAATAAACTGGACACTAGTGGTTAAATGCACCCCTCATGGCAGAAACATTGCATGCTTAAGAGGAGAGACAAACACCCGGACCACCACTTTGAAAAACTGTGAATGTTTTTTAAATTCTGAGCGGCTGCCAGGTAAATGCAGCCTCAAGTGAGTTTCCGTCAGCGGAGGACAGCTGTACAGCCGTAACGCCTAATCAGCCAGTGACAAGGGTAACCATAGCAGCCCATCAGAGGATAATATGCATCCAATCCTGATTGAATATTAATTTCTCAACAGCTGGTAATTATCCTCAGGCTCTCCCTTGCGATCGGCTTACACCATAAGCAGGCAAGAACGATCGTAAAGGTAAGGCAATCAGTATAGTAGAGATGATCCCCATTCGAGTAGCCTTTTTGGCTTGCTTTTTATTTGGTCACCAAGGCTTAAACCCCAGTGAACCATTGGGCGCACACATTCATGATAAGAACAGGCAACATTTAAATATGTCTCCTTTTTTTCATTACAGAAATCATAACATCAAACATTTAGGCGATATACGCTCCTCCAAATAAAAAATGTCCCTGTTTTTCATCTCAGAAACCTGGCCATGCTAATAAAGTCTTATTGCTCGACTGAACTCATGCAAACCGTGGTGTTGGGTTCGATTCTGTTATATGTGGGCGAGCCGCTACTCGCTAATAAAACACAGGTCACCGTGATGGGGGTCTGACACGGCCCATGCCCCCTTTGGAGTCCCGGAACAGGACCCCGGAGGCTCTGGTGACAGGGTGTGATACTAGCCCTCACACCCAGCACACACACCATGTAGCATGTTAGCACCATACTGAGCATACACAGAGACCCAAATACCTAGGTCCACCCAAACCTACCCCCAAGTCCAGCTCGCCCTGTGTGTGTGTGTGTGTGTGTGTGTGTGTGTGCGTGCGTGCGTGCGTGCGTGCGTGCGTGCGTGCGTGTGTGGTCATGGGGATGGCGTGTTTACTTGTTACACATTGATTTCATTAAGACAGATCCGTTCGCCGGGAGAGAGAACCGATATGGACAGCATCGAGAGGCAATGCTGGGCTTTGATTGTTCAGGAAGAAGTGGTATCGTTGGCCACACGAGTTGTAACTAGGCAACAACAGCTGTGTGATTCAGGACAGCAGTCCAAACGACAGCAACCTGACTGAGCTCCTGGTTGCTTTGCCTTGTTGTCTCTCCGATATGTCTCCTTCTTGGTTCATTTACTTGGCCCCGATCACTCCCCTAGCCTGGGTGGAATGTGGAAACTCCATTCTGAAGCCCCCTGCTATATTCTACTGTATTCTATTATACTCTACTGTATCCTAATCTCTTCTACTATCCTATACTGTACTCTATTATCCTTCATCCTGTGATTATTCTCATTGCGTAATCCCCCCACCCCCACCCCCATGGTTGCATAACTGTACTTTTGGCAACAGGGTCGGGGACGGCTGGGAGGGGTCTGGGTGGGGGTCTGGGTGGGGGTCTGGGTGGGGGTCTGGGTGGGGGTCTGGGTGGGGGTGGGCGAGGAGGAGGGGCCTGGTGATAGTGTGGCGGTCTAATCTTGGAGCAGAGAGCAATGCCAGGGTGGCAGGTTCCCGGGCCACAGCCTGAGCACCTGACACCGGCCGGCCTCAGACTGCAGCAGGCCTCCCCTATTCACTGTTGAATAAGGGAGGCCTGCTTATTCAATTCAATGGCTTTTAGTTACCCAAATGGTGCACAGGATTTAAATCAATCAGAGGGCTTTTAAGGCAACGTTAAGTTTTTGTTAAAGTTGGACGTCTTGAAATGCTTCATGACAAAAATTCTTCAGACAATGTGCTCAAAATGTAAAGTAACAAAGAAGACAATAGGAGCAGGTGCAAAACCATAAGAGACATGCCTTATGGGAAATGAATGGGACCGATAACAAACAAAATCAGAAGTTAGTGTGGAGCGTACCCTAGGGTTTTACCAACCCCTCTCAAGAGGAAAGCACCATGCAGCGTAACTAAATGTTATGGAATTAATATGATAAATGTCACAAAATCGCAAAAGCAGCAGCTTAAACGAGTCACATTAACCTGGAATTCAAACTGCTTCACTCTGCGTATCACAAGTATGTTCATGGCTGACCTCTTGACCCGTTGACCTTTAGAGGCAAACCAATACTTTGCTGAGGCAACTAAGTGTTGTGTAAGTGTTGTCTTCTGGCCATGTTTCCGAGCGGTTTGACGCGTTGATCTTAATCCTCCGTAATACAGGTAACCCTGGTAGTCGCTGTCTTGGCAACCCCGCGTAAAGACAGAATGCCACATTTCCCATAGGGCCGTCTGGCATGCTTTGGGGAAACCAGTCTCTGATGTAACAGAGGAAGCTGGTGGCCTCCCTGGTGTCGGTGTGTGAGTGTGAGCGTGTGTGTGCGTGTGAGATAGAGAGAGATAGAGAGAGAGGGAGAGACACTTTGTGCGAGTGTGTGTGTGTGTGTGTGTGTGTGTGTGTGTGTGTGTGTTTGTGAGATAGCGATAGAGAGAGGCAGAGAGAGATAGAGAGAGAGAGGGTTTGTGTGTGTGTGTGTGTGTGTGTGTGTGTGTGTGTGTGCGTGCGTGCGTGCGTGCGTGCGTGCGTGCGTGCGTGCGTGCGTGCGTGCGTGCGTGCGTGCGTGCGTGTGTGTGTGTGTCCCGTAGCAACGACCCAGGGGGTCTGTTCTGGCACTTGATGTAGGGGTATGATTTAATATGTGTCCGCGTGTTAGTTACCCAAATCTATCTTGTTACTGATTAGCGTAATGGGACTGGCAACTACCAGGGGTGGGGGCAGAGTGAGTGGGGCCTAGTGGGGTGGGGGGTGAGGGGTGGGTCTGAATGTCTGGCTGGAAATAGATTGGAAGGTAAGGTTTACGATAGAATGTTCTGTCCTGAACCCTTTCGAACTTGTTCAGAATCTGTACAGATCATACTTCATGTTTGTGCTCACGTCAGCCCTGGTAGATAATACATTTAATTTAGAGGCGCCTTTCAAGACACCCAAGGTCACCTTACAGAGCATATAGTCATCATTCAAAACTATGTAAAACAGACTAGGAATAAAAGGAAAACAGAGGTTAAACATGAAGAATAATCATAATTAATAACACTCAAAGACGCCTAAAGTGAAGGGGGGACCTCACTAACCACCACCAATATGTAGCACCCACTTGGGTGATGCACGGCAGCCAATCGGTGCCAGAACGCTCACTACACACCAGCTTGAGGTGGAGAGTTAGGGATGAGGTGGAGAGTGAGGGAAAAGAACATATTTAAACACTATCGACCATATTTAAACACTGTCGATCACATTTAAACAATATCGACCACATGTAAACACTACCGACCACATTTAAACACTATCGACCATATTTAAACACTATGGACCACATGTAAACCCTATCGACCACATGTAAACACTATCGCCCACATTTAAACACTATCACCCACATTTAAACACTATGGACCACACGTAAACCCTATCGACCACATTTAAACACTATCGCCCACATTTAAACACTATCGCCCACATTTACACACTATGGACCACATTTAAACACTATGGACCACATGTAAACCCTATCGACCACATGTAAACCCTATCGACCATATATAAACACTATCGACCACATTTAAACATGTAAACCCTATCGACCACAATTAAACACTATCGACCACAATTAAACACTATCGACCACATTTAAACATGTAAACCCTATCGACCACATTTAAACACTATCGACCACATTTAAACACTATCGACCACATTTAAACACTCTCGCCCACATTTACACACTATCGACCACATTTAAACACTATCGACCACATGTCGACAGATACAGAGCGAACCGAGGTCCTTCCCCTACTAACTAGGTAAACTGTGAACCGGTGACCATTCAGCGTCGTCAGGATTCCTTCTGGCTGAGAGAGAATTGTCGCTGGTGCGAGGTGTCAATGAATGCATGAATGTACTGTATGTAAACACATGCATGTGGAAATGTATGCGTGCGCAGGAGCACAAGTGCATTGTAACAAGAGTACACACCTGTCCATCGGTCCATGCATGAATGTGCAATTGTGTGCTTGCATGCACATTGGTTACTCAGTCAGTGCATCTGTCGATGGGTGGGATTGCACTTGTGAATCCAAACACAATTTTCAATATAGATATTTAAGTCACAATAAATATAATGAAAATGTATGTAGCAAAAATGTCAGGCCATATAGAGGTCAAAGAGCCACGCCCTTGAGACAAAAATAAACCTAAAAAGCACGAACCATTCGATAATTATCTTAAAAATCCTGACCAGTTTATATTGTATGTAAACATTCAGACCATCTTCATTGCCATGACGTCACTAAAGATGCCAGGCGTTTATTTATTAGCGACACTTACAGTTTTTTCCTATCGTTTTAGGCAATTTACCTAAACCATGTTCACATTCCCTAAACACTTCACACAGTGAGCATACCAGTAGACCATGTGAACCAAACTGTGGTTACTTGCCCCTATGCTAAGATACAAATGCTGGCAATGACGCCTTCTTCCAAATTTCATGGATACCTGCCCCAGTCAATGTTCACTACCGGCAAAACGCTGTGGAACTACAGCATATTTTACCAATGTTTAGATACTCTGTTCAAAACAGTGAACTTTCTGTTCAAAACCTAACTTATCAGTAATTTAGATCACTGTAGATGGAAAGATGCTGCATTTGGACAGACAAATGAAGTTACATGTTTGAATAAGAAAAAATATTTAGTTTATAGTTTATTTATTTTATTTTACAGTAATTTAGATTTTTTTCCCCCTGTGCACCATAGTTCTTGGTGAATTGGCATGGAATTACTTTTTTTACGTAAAAGCAACACTACATACAATGATCTGTACAAAACACAGAGGATAAGTTTTGCAATGCAAAACACCTGGTGGTCATTTCAGCTAAAGACCTACTCAGCTAAAGACCTACTCAGGTGTTTTACATGTAATTTGTGCCTCGTTGAAAAAGAGTTAGAAAAAATGTGTTTGTTAGAACACATTTTTTGACTTTGTAATGTATTTTCTGTTTTGTGTAACACTTGCACTGTGACAAAATCTCCAAAAAGTAAAGCACAGTGAAAAAAACTGTTGTGTTTGTGATTTGTTTCTGGATCATATATTACGTACTTACTGTATGTAATTTGCATTACAAAAACTGAAAATTGTTATTCTCAGTTTCTCATAAAACACTTTACTTTACTGTAATTTACTGTATTTACAATTACAGTACATTTACCACACTCAATTGTGACATCTTTTGTGGGAGGTAAACCGACATATGAACACTGTCAGCAGATACTTGGCTTGGATTGTCATACTGTAATATTACAAACTTTATTACTGTAGTCCAAAGAAGTGTTTGTCTGTGTTTTTTCTCTTTTTTTCAATGCAACACTACAGGAAATCTATGCCAAACTGGAGGACACAGCAACATTTTATATATGCAATTGGCAATGCTTCAAGATGTTAGTGTTTTTTAGGTCATAGTGTTCTGAGAGGAAACATGTGTTAAGTTATGGCAGCATTGTTTGTGGTGTGGTTGTTGTAGTGCATTTTGCACCAAAGGTTAACAGATATGCAGAGGTGTGTGTCTCTAAAGCCCACTGTGTTAAGTGATAGGGAAAAGTGACCATAGTATGGGTACATGACCGAAAACGATAGGAAAAAACTGTAATGACAGCCAATCACCTTCATGTGCAAAACCACAGGAGATGTTACCCTTGGGGCCCTTCAGCATGTCTGAGGACAAGAAGATACGCAGACACATACAGACATACAGACACACACACACACACACACACACACACACACACACACACACACACACACACACACACACACACACACACACACACACACACACACACTGCACTCTGACACACATATGCATGTAAGTAGTACGAAAGTGAGCTGCAAGCCGCAGCCCCTATGCAACATGATCTACACTTCAGTCATTGATGTGCTGAGGTAATAAGGACCTAATCCTAGACAGAACTGTGATGTAAACTACTCCAGGGAACAGATTTAAAACCTAACTTTAAATCCTATATTATATATTACCTCATGAACAATATTTTCAAAGCCTAATTATTCATATTAAGATTTAATCCAAAGCAACCAAAAATCCAACCAGACACAGGGCATTACGGTAGAGTTAGGGTTCAAGCCTACAAAGGATTGGAGAGATGGGGATCAAACCGATAATCTTTTTCTTCGATCCCTGTACTAAAGCGAACTCGTGTCCTATCCCTGTTACTAGCAGGCTGAGGTGAAGGGGCATGGCCTGATGGCTGGGTGGGCGGAGCTAGGCCGGCCACAGCTGTTGTCCAAGGCCCCATGTTCAGAGCAGTGATGTACGTTCTTGCCTTTTAGAAAACGGGGTACCCCCCCGCCCCTCCCTGCGCTCCGACCAATCCCGACCCAGGACACGGGAGCGGCCGGCCAATGGGGAGAGAGGTCCTGGTATAAGAAGCACAGCCTGGCACCTGGCGGAGTTGGGCTACCCCTACAGTTGATTACAGGATTTGATCCCGGGATCTGTTGTTTCTTTCTCTTGAGCAGGTAAAGCAAAAATCAATCTGCCGCTGTGCAATGCTATGAGTTGGGCTGAGCATGGGAGGCCTGTGGGACTCGACGTTCTCTCCTAGAAATACGGACGCAACTCGCAACCCTGCAAAGGAAAAATAGGAGACAGGAAGGGATCTCACTCCTCTGCCGGAGCCCTGAAGCCCCCTGTATCTCTCGCATTTTTTCATTTCCTATTTTGGACTTTTGTTATCCGACTACGGAGCCTGGTTTAAGATACCGACCGCGGGCCTGCGTAGGCCGGCGGTGTCTGCAGGCCTGCAGGGAGGTGTTGTCTGGGGGGGGGGGGGTGGCGTGGAGGCCAGAGGGGCGGAGGGTGTTGGAGGAGGGCTCGGGGGAGGCTGGTGTGTCTCAGCTGTTGTGCTGACGCCAGTTGTTGGCGTGGCTCCGGTGTCCGTGCGTGTGCATAGCGAGGAGCGCTTAATATAGCCCCCCCCGACCCGCTGGAGCCCGGCGCCGTGACCTTTAGACACGCCAGGTGTCCCGGATCGAATGCACCCCAAGTGTTTCTAAGAGACAGGGAGGGTTGTATCCGATTGTTATATATAACTACTATACTACTATCAGACTTTGTTATGCTTTTCGCGAGAGAGCTGGTCTCTTAAGATTCTTAACTATATACAGCCTTTCAATTCATCTTTGCATTTTGATTGGTCCTTGCAACCAGGAGTATTGATTGTTTGATGGATTGGTGCGTCTCCTCTAATTGAGATGCTGCAGTGGACCCGGTTGTAACTGCCTGGGTGTTTCTGCGTGCACGTTGCAGCCCAGCTTATAGTGTGTCTGTGTTGGGGAAGCTGGCGGATGCTCGCTCGTTTCTTTAGCTTCCAGGAGCAGTGGAACAGGTGCAGAGCGGACAGCTGTTAACGCAGCAGCTTTTTATAATCCCGGAAGGGCAGGCAGGTTGCACAGCTGTTGCACAACAGGAGAGAGGGAGAGGGGGGGGGGGAGACAGAGAAGGAGAAGGGGGGGGAGAGAGAAGGAGAGGGAGGGGGGAGAGAAGGAGACGTAGGGGGGGGGGGGGGGGGGGGGACAAAGGGGGGGGAGAGAGGAAGAGAGCCAGATTGAGCCAGATTGAGAGAGAGAGGATGAGAAGGTGTTTAGTCTTCACCAGGAGACTAATAGATAAGGCTCTTGAGGGCCTTTATGAAGCCCCAGCCAGGACACAGGGTGTAATAATCTCTGAGTTGTGGGAAGGTTTGCTCCATTGGTTCTACATCCAAATCATCTCTAATAGCCAGTTATTACTATTCAGATATAACGTGATAGAAGCTAAACACAAATCATTAGCCGCGTTGTCTTTGTATTCTAAATTTCATTAAATTTTATAAACAGCTTTATAAAAAAGTTAATAGAAATTTTTTATTACTATTTTCATTATTTTGTACTTTTGAGAAGGATATTGGTATTGATCCCTTATATTGCAAATTAAGTGATTTAAATGTCCATTGGTATGGACATTGGATTGGTATTGAAGTGTTTACGTCCTTCTGCCCTCCAGACAGAACTAAAGCTACAGCCATGGCAAAGAACTGCCACAATGACTACAAGATGAAGTTCTCCGGGGACGAGGAGTTCCCCGATCTGTCTCTGCACAACAACCACATGGCCAAGGTACGAGTCCCCTATCTACCCTCACCCTTCACCCTTAACCTAACCTTAACCCTGTCTCTACACAACCACTACATGGCCAAAGTACAACCCAGATCTCTAATCCCCATCCCTAACCCTTACCTGTTTCAACAACCACTAGGTTAATAGAGAAGGGAATTGGCCTCAAAACACGATATAACGATAATGTTGTAGTGCTGATGCGATATGATTGCAATTCTGCAAATATTGCGATAAGATACTCTGATTCTTTGCGCAACCGTGTTTTTTTTATGGTGAACGTTAAGGGTCATTAAGGCCATTCTTTTTCAAACAAACGGCCGAACAGAACCGAACGGAGCGCAGTGCACTGGACTCTTGGTGCTGCGGGGGGTTGGTCCTGGTCTTCATGTGTGTGTGTGTGTGTGTGTGTGTGTGTGTGTGTGACCTCAGGTGCTGACCAAGGACATTTACAACAAGCTGAGGGGAAAGTCCACCCCCAGTGGCTTCACCGTGGATGACATCATCCAGACCGGTGTGGATAACCCCGGTAAGAGGCAGCAGCTCGTGGGCCTATAGAGTGTTAACCCCCCAGGACATCAGTCTGGTGGTCCCGGGGATGGTAGTACCACCATATCGTGAACCATTTTCTATCTAGTCGGGTGGGATTGATTTACCTAAAACTAGGGTTACAATGTATGTGTGTGTATAGCGCATCAAATATACTTATTATTATACTTATAATTTTTTAGTAATAAAGGCAAAATTAAGTATTGGTAATACCTACATTTAGTACACTTGAATAGTATACTATACAGAGAACAAGTAAGGCAGGGAATAGAGGGGAATTGGTACTCATTCATTAATGTATGTGTGTGAGTGTATCGGTTACATCAACAAGCGTCTGCCGTGACAGCTCTTGTGCATGACCACTAACCATGCCCCCCCCCTCCCCTCCAGGCCACCCCTTCATCATGACCGTGGGCTGCGTCGCTGGTGACGAGGAGTCCTACGAGGTCTTCAAGGATCTGCTGGACCCCATCATCTCCGACCGTCACAGTGGATACAAACCCACCGACAAGCACAGGACCGACCTGAACTTCGAGAACCTGAAGGTAAGCCGGGCCGGCCAGCCGGGCCTGTAGATACAGCGTGCCCCCCTTCAGTGGTTCTGAGGAAGCAGAGAACAACAGTGTGAGAATGAGTGAGGGAGCGAGAGGGAACTCACCACAACAACTCCTCCTCTTCAGAATTACCTTCTCTCTCTCTCTCTCTCTCTCTCTCTCTCACTCTCTCACTCTCTCACTCTCTCACTCTCTGTCTCTCTCTCTCTCTCTCTGTCTCACTCTCTCTGTCTCTGTCTCTGTCTCTGTCTCTGTCTCTGTCTCTCTCTCTCTCTCTCTCTCTCTCTCTCTCTCTCTCTCTCTCTCTCTCTGTGTTAATGACGTCCATTCACCCCACCTCTCGTCACCTGTCGCCCCCCAGGGAGGAGATGACCTGGACCCCGCCTACGTGCTCTCCAGCCGCGTGCGTACCGGACGCTCCATCAAGGGGTTCACCCTGCCCCCCCACAACAGCCGTGGGGAGCGCAGAACCATCGAGAAGCTCTCCATCGAGGGTAACTATCGGCCAGTCAAGTCCAGTCACGTCAAACAAAGGGGTCTCATTGTATCACCGTTTGTTATCTTCTGTTCTTTTGGGTGATAACTTACGCGGGCATCATTCATTTTACTTTGAGCTTCTTGAACTGGTCTTGGGTTTCTGTTGAAAAAACAACACATTTTATAAGAAAATATATTTTTTTGGATTGGGTGTACACGACCCCCGAGTATATTGAGGCCCAAGATATTACAGAGGGAGAGGGTGTTGGGGCACTCAGAGTATTCTGCAGACATGACCAATGGAGCCCGGCACTAGCTTCCAGCTGCTGATGAGTCTGCCGTGGTTCTGTCCCCAGCTCTGGCCACCCTGAGCGGTGAGTTCCAGGGTAA
Source organism: Gadus macrocephalus (assembly GCF_031168955.1). Classification (NCBI taxonomy): domain Eukaryota; kingdom Metazoa; phylum Chordata; class Actinopteri; order Gadiformes; family Gadidae; genus Gadus; species Gadus macrocephalus. The sequence goes on from NC_082397.1 coordinate 7,244,555, forward strand.
GTACTACCCCCTGAACGGCATGACCGACAAGGAGCAGGACCAGCTGATCAACGACCACTTCCTGTTCGACAAGCCCGTCTCCCCCCTGCTGACCTGCGCCGGCATGGCCCGCGACTGGCCCGACGCTAGAGGCATCTGGTGAGGGACGCACACACACACACACACACACACACACACACACACACACACACACACACACACACACACACACACACACACACACACACACACACACACACACACACACACACACACACACGCGCGCACGCACACGCACAGAATATCCAGTTAGTGTGACAAACTGTTGCTTATTCTGTACGTTTATACAATGTACAAAGATTATTTTGTCCCTGAAAGAGATTATTATTAAAGTCGTATTCCCCTTTTCTTTCTGGTGCTCTCTCTCCCTCTCTGTCTCTGTCTCTCTCCCTGTCTCTCTCCGTCTCTCTCTCTCTCTCTCTCTCGTCCTCCCTCTCCCTCTCTGTCTCTCTCCCCGTTTCTCTCCGTCTCTCTCTCTCTCTCTCTCCCTCTCTACCCGTCTCTCTCTCTCCTTCTCTCCCTCACCCTCTTTGTCTCTCTACCCGTCTCTCTCTCTCAGGCACAACGATGCTAAGACTTTCCTGGTCTGGGTGAACGAGGAGGATCATCTCCGCGTCATCTCCATGCAGCAGGGTGGCAACATGAAGGAGGTGTTCAGACGCTTCTGCACCGGTCTGCTGAAGGTAACGCACACACACACACACACACACACACACACACACACACACACACACACACACACATACACACACACACACACACTGATATGTATGCACACACATTGTCCACACTCTTACACATGTATGTATACACACACACACACACACACACACACACACACACACACACACACACACACACACACACACACACACACACACACACACACACACACACACACACACACACACACACACATTCTTAACGCTGAGCCCCTCCCCCCGCAGATCGAGGAGACCTTCAAGAAGCACAACCACGGCTTCATGTGGAACGAGCATCTGGGATACGTGCTCACCTGCCCCTCCAACCTGGGAACCGGCCTGCGCGGCGGCGTGCACGTCAAACTCCCCAAGCTCAGCACACACGCCAAGTTCGAGGAGATCCTCACCAGGCTGCGTCTGCAGAAGCGCGGAACCGGTACGTTCCCGTTCTGTTCCTGTCTGGAGTTCCCCGCCATGAGACCCTTAATTCTCCTGGTTGGGTTTGAAAGATAAACAAAGTTTTAAACACAGTAATGACCAGAACATATATGAATAGATTGATCATCTATATTTGTACATTCTGAATACTATGTTTATTTGCTAAAAAATATGTTAACATTTTTGCATGGCCTACACAATATACAGTATGAATAAGTATACAGATATAGGCCTACTCAATGTTTTTGTATCCAAACGTCACCATGGATGTAGGCTCACCGGTGGTCACTGACCAGCTATCAATAGAAACCTTAATTTATATTTCCCCTCCCTTATTCAACCACCAGGTGGCGTCGACACAGCCTCCGTGGGCGGTGTGTTCGACATCTCCAACGCCGATCGTCTGGGCTCCTCCGAGGTGGATCAGGTCCAGATGGTGGTTGATGGTGTCAAGCTGATGGTGGCGATGGAGAAGAAGCTGGAGAAGTCCGAGTCCATCGACGACATGATCCCTGCCCAGAAGTAAATCAGAAAAGACGGAACAGACAAATGGATACCTGCAATTTTTTGTATTATAAAAAAACAAAAACCGAACGGGTGGTCTTGTTGTAAAGTTAGCTTTGCCGGATGATGCCGTCTGGCAGATTTTCCTGAGAACAACGCTACTCTGTCATCAAGCGTTGCTTCTTACTTCTGACTTCTGAACACTGTCTCTTCAACCTACTGACCTTTTCATTTCACTTCCTACTTTCTACTTCCTTTCCCACTTTAACCATCTTCCAATCTCTCTTTTAACATCCTGGGATCAATCGGAGCCAATAGTCCTGCTATGAGCGCTGACCGAAATTCATCAACACCTTTTGATTGTAAAATATTGGTTGACAAATAAAATCACGCCCCATGTTACAATCAAACCTGTGATGTTTCCTGATTTTGTTTTAGAAAATATTAATATAGGCCTTCAAGCATCAGTTCGGTCCCACTGCCAGGTGAAAGGGCACCAGATAGATTCTCCCCAACGTCAAACACATGCCCCTACTGCTTACTATTTATTAGTCAGTAATGATGCTTTTGTCCAAGGCGTCCATCACAGAGAGAGCGAAGACACGCACAAAATAAACTTTCACTGTAGCACCCCGGCAAAACACGAAACAAATGAACGGTGAAGTGGTTTGAAAGTCTTTATTGAGTTTGCGTCACACATGGTTTCCTTGGAGACATGCAGCCGGACTGCAGGTCGGTCATCGGTTATTCAGCCCGTAAGTATCATTGATAAAAGCAACTGCCTCAACACACACTACAACAAAACGCTCTGGTCTCACAGCGTGGCCCGCTTCATGTTCGTTGACAGTACAGTCGGAAAGTACGGAGTGGTGGACCAAAAAATAACTGAACAGAAAAAGAGTTGGCAAAGGATTAGCCCTAAATCACAGCTTTAACATTTAAGACAGTGGTGGCCATCATGGATGGGACTGCAGGTCTCCCGGTAAAGTATTAGTCATCACAGCGGTAGAAATATCAAGTCTGTCCTTACACTTCACCGTCGACATTCAGAAGTCCACGTTTAGTCAGATGGTTCAAAAAACGTCAACACAACAAATGCTTCGGCCTATTTTTCTGCAAACATAGTACCAAATGGGATTACGTTCAGAGAACTTTGCACCATACGTGTGAGCAGGCTCCAGGGTCCAGACCAGTGGCTACATTCTATTAAGTTAGTGGCTTTATTTATTTATAGAGGGGTACCCTACATCCTACCGAGGTCATTCAAGGTCAGCAATTTCATTCACGCCCCCTCCTTAGCTCTCCACAGCTGAAGACACCAACGCTACACCGACTTCACACATGCATCCAGGTTCTGCAGTGGCCCGATGGTACCAACCAGACCAACACCGCAACAGTCCTACACCGTTTGAGAAAACACGCAAAGGTGATGGGTCAACAGTCGTAACGCCCCCTTAACAGTACTGCAGTGTGATTGGTCAACACAAGGCCAAGGGTGTGGCCACCAGGGTTCAGCGTGTTGCTACTCGGGGTCTGAAAATAGGGAAGTGATGTTAGGACGGGACAGAAGAGTATTCAAATCAATGTTGCTTTCAATGAACAAATGGTGGCTTTTCTGTGTTGAAAGGACGTCTCGCGTCTATTAGTCTTCGAACCGGTCTTACCGCATAAACACATCGCCCAAGACCTACGGCCATTGCTACAGTACGGTACAGCACGGCAGCAGGAAACAAATACTGTTTGAACTCATCACATGAAGTGACGTTATCACTACAGTGGCTAATTCTACAGGTTCTACTAGTGAAACAAGCGAGTGTCAAACACAGATTGGCTGTTAGGTAAGTCTGCATTTGTACACTGTTAAGACGTGTTGTATGGCTGGTGGGATTCGCGGGGTGTACAGTGGCTTCCAGACGCAGCTAGGACTGCCCAAACGGCATCAACGACAACAAAGTAATCCCAACCGGTTTTCAGGTAGGAGACAAGACAGTACACTTTTAGTATTTCCCCAACAGACATGTTTGTCACCACGGTTTGACTTTTTCCACTGAAATGTAGTCTGCGCTGCTGTGTGTTATGCTTGAGATTTGGACCTAAATGAGTGTGAAGATTGGAGTAAGGAGAGCGGACCAGAGTGTACAGTCCCTGTACTGGAGGTGGATACAAAGCACGTCACTCAATATAATCCTTAGACATCACTGGTCATCCACCATCACGCCCTCCACCTCCCTGACAAGCATTCAAACATTCAGAGACATTATTTTAAATGTATCCCTTTAGAAAATAAAAAAAACAGCATTCTCCGAGTTGGAAAACCTTGTTTTTCCTTTCACCGTTAACACACCGCACCAGTCACCTTTTTCTAGGACTCTTGAATGAGTTATTTGTTTCCAATGCTTGTTTGGACCTTACTCTTCCCATGTAGATCTATTGTGTGGTGAAAGGTGCAGGAAAATAAAAACAGGAGTATAGTACATCCTTTTATTTCATCGTGTGGACAAGTAGTGATGTTTCCGCTAACCTACGTGTCATTATGGGACAGGGGGCAGCTTCGCTAGTGAGGGAACATCGTGTTTAGCTACCGATCCGTTTGTAGGCAGATTGAGAACCGACTGGGATGTGTTTGTACCAAGGTACAATAAAAACAACATGAACAGTAAAACAGGTGCCATGGACGAATGGACAGACAGAACGTCTTAACATGTGTCTACAGCTCAACCGAGTGAGGGGGAACTGTCGCGAGTCTCTGCACATCTCTCTCTAGAGGCCGAGAAACAGACTGCGCCCTCGTTTTAAAATCGTGGTGGGAAACATCCTCCGCCAACATGACCCAAAATGTAAAACAACAACAGAGGTCAATAATCACCTGCCCATTCTAAAAGCATACAACAATAACAAAATACTATGTAACAAATAAAACAAAAGTCTTTAAATAGCAGCTCTTTAAAAAGGAATGATGACAAATATGATACAATAGGAGTGAAAATGAGAAAACAGAGTTGCTCATTCTCGTCGGCAAATGTGGAATCATGGAGGGGAAAAGCCGGTTGACTCCATGAGGTCACGAGTTGGGGGGGGGGGGGGGGGGGGGGGTGGTGGTTCCTAAGCAAGGGGGTTCAAAGGTGGCAGCTCCAGTCGTCACCATCGTCTTCATCAGCCTGCAGAGGGCGCTCTATCCGTGTCTGTGCGTCCGTTGTTTCTCCCGCTGGGAGAAGAGGCGTGTCCCTGCCGGAGGCCGGGCGTCCACCGCGCGGAGAGAAGGAGCAGGAGGAGGAGCAGGAGGAGATGACGGCGAGCGGCTCTTCGCCTCCTCACCCTCATCTTCCTCGATCCTCCTCCTCCTCCGTCGTCGTCGTCCTCCTCCTCGTAGCCCCGCCCTGTCCCCGTGCGGCGTGCCCCCGCCCCCCCCGCCGCCCCGCCCTCAGAGCTCCAGCTCCTTAGACACTTTGGTGGCGATGTCTCTGAAGGCGAGCGGCGCGCCCCACAGGCGCTTGAAGCGCACGCCGCTGCTCTGCGCGGGGACGGCGGCGAGGGCGCCGGCGGGGGCGGCGGAGGCCCCGGGGGGGCCCCTGGCGCCGGGCAGCTGGCACACCTCGGCCTCGAAGGCCACGCGGGCGCCGGCCGCGCCGTGCGTGCAGGACAGCAGGAAGGGGCCGGCCTGGTGGACCTGGCAGCCGCAGCTCTGGGCCGCCTCGCGCAGCGCCAGCACCACCTCGGCCGGGTCCCGCTGGCTCCGCACCCTCACATCCCAGCCGCATCGGGGAGCCCGGGGCTCCAGCGCCTTCTGATGCCCAGGTAGATGGCGACTGGGGGGGGCCGGGGAGAGGGGGGCCGAGGGGTGGGGAGATGGAGGGAGAGGGGAGAGGATGGAGGATGGGTGGTGTATTGAGGTGGGGGCATGTCGCAGAGTGAGTGAGAGGGGTGGAGGATTGCAGAGGTTAAAAAGGAGGTCAAGGGGTCAACCGGCCCAGTGTTGAAGAGAGTGAAACGAGTGAATGGATGAGTGTGGGTGGATGGAAAAGGTGATTGGATGTATTGAAAATGTATGGGGGTGCAGTGATGGAGGGTTGGGGAGAGAGAGGAAAAGAAGGAAATATATTAATATCACATTATAGTTTGGTCACACACGTTATGCCTACATGTTGTATTTTCCCTATTAGCTGGGTCTTGTTAATAAATATACATTTATATTAAAACAGTCTGGATCCAAAGTGATGCGCAAGACATGCAAATCATATTTGCCTCTGAAATGATTAAACTAAAATAACTTTGTGTCATAAATTAATACAGCAATATAAAGTACCAGCATGAAAACAATGTGTGGTGACACTGAACAAACATGAACACAATACACCATGTGACACATGTTACCTGTTGGCTGAGGATTCGGGAGAAGGCAAAATGTTGTCCTTTATTTACCCATACAAAGCTTAGAAATGGGTATTTGGCGAGACATTCTGGCTTCTCATTAATAATCATGCGGTTGGGTTTAGTATCCAGCCTGCAGGGTTATTTAAGTTTACCGTCACCAGAACTGCTTTAATACTGAATAATGTCTGGTATCTGGGCCAGGAGCAGGAGCTAAAATAAATACTGGAAATGCCATTGCACAACCAAAGGATGGAGGAAGCCGTCTGCAGCTCTCTGTTAACATGAAATTCCTGTGTTCCTTTGAGCGAGGCATCAGAGTTGGCCTCCAGGTGTCGGGACGTAGACCACAAGGTCCCTTATTCAATACAGGCAAACAGTTCTGCCTCAGAGAACTGGACCTCCGACCACAGTGGATGCAAACCACAGCAATCACTCTATTCGTCCCTCTAGGAAGGAGCCACCAGCGACCCCAAACGGTGTCCTACGAACACCACTGCCGCTCTGTAAGCAACCACAACTAGCCAAGTCACGAGCTACGTAGCTACCGCTAAACACTCCACTGCGCTGGGTTTACCTGCTGGCCCTAACCAGAGGCTGAGTCTGAGGCTGGGCGGAGGCGGAGGCTGCAGCAGCCGCAGGAGGGAAACAGGGAGTTGGTTGAGGTACCCGTTAAATCACCCCAAAGGTCCAGCACAGCACCATGACTAAATGTGTGTGACCCCTTGATTCTGGAAGTTATCGGATTGGGTCATTTAAATTTGGAATAATTGTTATGGGTTGGAATATTAACCGACAGGTCCCAACAATGTCAAAGTTTCTACTTTTATGTGTAAAGGTTCGAGTACTTTGTCAAATCAGTGTAAAATCGGAAGGCCGCTACTACTACTATGGCCGATGTAAAAAATAAATAAAAAAATCCCAGAGTATTTTCCGACAGTTTTAAAAAGGTAATAACGAACTCACCTTGAGACCGGAGATCTGCTGATTCTCTCAGGTTCGTCTGTGACCCTCAAGAAGAAGACAAAGGTTTCCGTTAGGAATTAATCAGCAAATCACAAGCAAGAACCACTCCCTCCCTCTAACCTAGCCCCGCCCCCCCCCACTTGGAATACAATTGGTCAAGTCAGCAGCAAAGCCACAACAACAACAACCAGTCACAGACCAATCACAACACAGAACACGACTCGGCCTGAAACCATGGATGGTGCGATGGACCGCCTACACTCGCTAGATGGATACGACACAACATCATATCAACGTTACCACGACAACAGAATGACAGGGGGAAACAAAGGAAGGGGGAGGGGGTGAATCCAGAGAAGGTGCAAGAGATGATTCTTGGAAGCAGTAGTCAGAATGTGAACCAACCAAACGATCTTATCAATTAAGTCAATATACACTTTGCAGGTGAAACATGTGGTCGATGCTTGTTGTTTAACGACAACAGTCACCTAGACAGCTCATTTCCTGGCCAGTCCAAATAGTAATATTAATGAGCACATTGGTGGAACCATCTTGGTGTTCCACGCACACCACCTTCCTCCCTGGCTCAAAAGATAACCTGGGGCCTCACATCCTCTTCTACGTGGAGCGGAGAACTAGGCATGTCCCTGAAGCAAGACTAATGATCAATATATACATTTGAATTGTCCCTGGAACACCGCTATCGCCGGGCTGCTATTGAATTACACTTCTTTAAATAGCACCGAAAATACTAATCATAATCCCTCATACAATACAGAGAAAACAACAAAGTCATCGTCACGTCTACATGATGGCGTTCGGTTCCTATAATTACATTACAGAATCCACTGAATCTGAGAGAGCAAACGAGGGAGAGAGAGAGAGAGAGAGAGAGAGAGACTACGAGCATCTGTATCTTAAGAGAGCAGGGTTTACACAGGGCTAATCCTGCGTTACATAACTAATCCAGACTTTAAATGTTTAAATGTCACCGACACTCAGTCAGCCAGCCAGGCCACCGGGCGGCTGCCCGGTGGCCTGGCTGGCTGACTGAGTGTCTGATGACTGTATGGCTGATGGTAACCACAGATGACCTGAGAGCATGTTTAACGTCGTCTCTGGTGGGGGGGGGGGGCCCTCCCGGAGCCTCAGAGGGGGCCGTCTCACTCTCTGGAGGGGGTTCAACCTCCCAAGCTGAGGCTCGGACACGTGTTTGAGAACTGTGGACATCTGGCTTCGGTGAACAGGATATATATAAAAAAAAAAAAAAAGCTAAATCCGCTCACATTTACATTTAATCAATCGGCAGAAGCTTGTTTCCAAAGAGACCAACGCTGGTACGCTGAAGACAATCAAGGCACAGAGTTGATGCTGGAGCCACAACTCAAAGTGCAATCGCTTCTCACCAAGAGCGCAGAGCCGCTGTGTTATACACAATGTGTTTTTTATTAGTGGTAGTCAAGCGTGCTAGAAGGACTTCAGTGTCCATGATTGGGGGTCTTCCACACTAAATGAGTGACAGACCCCCTGTCTGTTGTGGCTGGGCCGCGCCACCATGTTCCTTCTATAGACAGCCCCTACCCTCTCGGTCCGAGCTCTGCTGGAGGGCAGGCTGGCATCGAACACACGGACACTAGGTGACTAGGTGCCTCTACAGAGGTCACGCATGAGACAAGTTGCAGGTTTAGAGTGAACATGCACGCACACACAAACACACACTTACACACTTTGGTATTCCTGTGTGCTTGGGTGTGAGTGGTTAAAGAAAGGTCTATATAAATAATAAATAGATCAGTTAATCACTTGTGCAACACACAGATGTGTGAGCGTAAAACCTAAACTCTCCCACTCAAAAGGAGGACACCCAGCCTCTTCTCTGTACTTAAACTAAACACCATCTGTTGTCCTTCTCTGCACCGGGTCACAAAACTGTTTCCATCTCGCCTCTGGGCGGTGCTAGAGCACAGCACTCAGCCAGCAGAGACAGACGGACAGACAGAGAGAGAGACACAGAGAGAGACAGAGAGAGGAGAGACAGAGAGAGGAGAGAGGAGAGAGAGAGGAGAGAGAGGAGAGAGGCACAGAAAGAAAAAGAAAGAAAGAAAGAAAGAGGTAGAGGAGGCTGCAGCCAACCGCGGCAGCGCATCGAGGATGGGGTAGGGGGCGGGGGATAGGGTGTGATAGGGCAGTGACTGGCAGTCAGGCAAACAAGGCAGGCAGACGGACTGACCGGTCGGACGGACGGACAACACAGGCAGACAGACAGACGACGTGGAGAGCAGCAGCAGCAGCCAGAGAACACAGTAGGAGGACTTACTAACAGGTTTGGTTCCCTGGGGCAGAGGGCAGCCCGACACAGACTTGTTTGAGCCCGGACGTTTAGAGGGGTCAAGAGTGACCCTGGGTGGGAGAAACCGAGAAGAGAGAGGGGGGGAGGAGGGGGGGGGGGAGAACAAAAACAAACAAAACCAAAACAAAAGATGAAAACGAAAGGAAAACATGATGTGAAAGACAAGAGAAGGATGAATTGAAGAGTTGAAAATGGCAGAAAGATTGAAAAATAGACGTGAGAGCAATTAAAGTAAATGGAGAGGCGGTGAGGTGACGGTTGAAACAGGGGAAGGAGAAGATTGGCCAAGAAAGCAAAAAATCGTTAAAGGGAAGAATGAACAAACAAATAAAGCAACAACAGACATAATAGTGAGATAAGCCAACTCTGGGTTACACGTTTCAAACCACCGTAATGAGCTTGTTTTAAGGTACAGATTGCCAGATGGGTGGGGTGGGGTCCAAGATAATCACAAACAATTCACATGGCATCAGATAAAATCTCACTCATGTTCAATCTTCGAGCCCTTAACTGGTTCTATAACGTCTATAACGTTTCCCAACGCTAGAAACACCAGCCGTGCTATGTTCAGCAGGGTTCTGACAGGCGAGTGTTGTTAAGAGTGAGCGGCAAGGAGTAAAGAGTCTGTAAGGGTTAATCCTCAGGGAGCAGAAGTGTTAGTTATAAGAGAGGAGTTGGAGGTTAAAAGCAGCCAGGATAGCTGCACGATGCTACCGAGCAGAGCGGTGTTAGCTTCCAGGGCTACGATAGATGCTAACAGCTTAGCTGTTAACCCCTGGGCTGAGAACACGGGTAGAGGAACTAGCTACACACTACACACTACACAAACCAACACACTTTCAGCCCCTTAAGTAAGGTTTTGAAAGTGTCTGATTAAAGTCAGTCCCTAAATGTTTGAAGGAACACACACACCACTTTGGCCGATTAATCAGTGCAGCTACGCCAATCTGTTCACCTACATTTGTCCCATCTGCGTTGGAAACAAAGTGAACACAGCATTCAGGCGCCCTCTTACTCCCCCTCCCTCCCCCAAACTCTCCCCTCCTACCCTTCACTCTAACCCTAGCCCCTCCCCTTACCTGCGAGTCAGCTTGGAGGTGAGCTTGCTGAAGAGGTTGGTGGTGGCGCGGGTGCGCGCGTGGGGGAGGGGGGTGGCGTCGTGGGACAGCGTGGGGGAGACCGGGGGCACGTGGGAGGGAGGACGGCGGTCCCGGATCTGCCCCCCGTGGAAGGTGCTCCGGACGGACGTGCCTCTGGCCAGCCGGGAGGTGGGGGTGGAGGCGGCGGAGGAGGCTCCGGACGCCCCGGCGATGCTGTGGGTGGAGGGGGAGGCGGGCGGGAGGCGGTGGGAGACGGCGCTGCTGCGGGGGAGGGAGAGAGAGGGGAGAAAAAAAGTCGGAATATTAGCGCTAAATTCAAATGGCCGTCCCCTATTGGTACGTCTGCTTTTGGGACGTCAACGATGGCAACCGATATCAATTCAAATCAATCCTAACATTTGCATCGATTTGTAAACATAAAATGGATAACACACTGAATTTGTGGTTTGCAAATAAAAAGGGATAAGGAAATCAACAAGGAAAATATTTGACTGAAGGTTATCAAAGACTTCACTCGTCTTCTTCACTTCACCAATTCCCCGTCCTCACATTCCCCACAGCCTTTCCCTTTCTTGGGCCACATTGTTTCTCATTTCTTTTCAGCTCTGGAGTGCGCTTCACTTTGCACGGCCCTGCCTCGCGTACCATCAGCTGAACTCAAACACGCTAAGCTCTCTGCAAACAAAGACGGTCGGCTTACCCAGCCACCACCAGACAGAGTGCCCTCAGAGCTCAAACGCTGCTGTGTTTCAACGTCTGGCCGCTGGCCTTTAAATCAGTATGATGGCAGCAGTGGGAGTGCAGTGAGTGAACCATTAAACCCAGTAAACCTCGCTGAACAGAGTCAGATGGGATTAGTCTCTTCCCCCCCCCCCCCCCCCCCCCAACGCCGTATTGCTTTTGCCTGCTGGGTTTGTTGCCCTCTTCCGATCTCCGCATAAAACTTAAGCGGTGGAACCCATCGGCCAATCGAGCTGTTCGTCCCACTTTCATCGCCGTGGCGACGGGAAACCTCTACCAACCGGAGCTTCGCTTAACGTAAAGGATAAGCTACAATTGAAGCCGTGGAAGGGGCGGGGCCTATGGAGAGGGGCGGAGCCTATGGAGCCATCAGGTGAGGTTGCCATGCACTTGTAGAGCAGAACTCGATCTTGAACATTGATGGGGATAGAGATTGGAGGGGGGAGAGAAGGCGAGAGGGAGAGAGAATGCCGGAGGCTGTGTACTGTGTGCTTGTGAGGCACTGCATGCAGGCGCAGGCATGTGTGTGCAATGAGTTTTGCTTTATGCTTATGATGCATTTCTTCCCTTCACCAACTGCTTGACATTGTCCACAAGTTGTCCCACTCCCTGTCCATCACATCAGCAGTGCACATGTTTCTGTGTGCACATACGAGTGCGTATGCATGTATGTCTCGGCCTATTGTGTTTCGGTGCAGGTGTGTCTAAATTGGATTTCTGCATTAGGCTGTTTCCATGAACTGGCAGAGAACATAGTGTGTGTGTGCGTGTGTGTGCAAGAGACATAATGATAGGAACGTATACAGGAAAGACCAGATGACAGTTAATGAGGACAAAACAGAAGATGTGATCGAGGGAATCAGCGACAGATAGATAAATCACAAGTGAGTGAGAAAGAAAGGTGGAGAAAAAGAGAAAGAAAGAGAATGAGAGGGTGAGTGAGAGAAAGAGGGTGAGAGGGTGTGGGAGAAAAGTCTGAAAATGCAAATTTTTTGTTGTTCTCTAAGAGATAACAGCAAGCAAAGAGAATATGTGGCAGAGCCAGACAGACACAGAGAGACAGACAGACAGAGAGGGAGAGAGACAAAGAGGTAAAGAGAAAGACAGAGACAGACACAGAGAGAGAGAGAGACAGAGAGAGAGACGGGGACAGAGACAGACAGACACAGACAGACAGACAGACAGACAGACAGACAGACAGACAGACAGACAGACAGACAGACAGACAGACAGACAGACAGACAGACAGACAGACAGACAGCCAGCCAGCCAGCCAGCCAGACAGACAGAGACAGACAGACACAGAGAGATAGACAGAGACAGACAGACAGACAGACAGACAGACAGACAGACAGACAGACAGACAGACAGAGTCACGGGGAAAGAGACAGACAGTCAGAGAGAGAGCGAGAGAGCGATAAAGACACACACACACACACACACAGACACACACACAGAGACAGCCCAGCCTCGGGGAGCAGCTCAGTGCGGTGTTCCTCGGGGGGGGCTCCACTCTTCCCACCTGTTCTCCTTCCCGTTCTGCAGCAGTGAGCTCCGCTCGGTGCTGTTGCGGTCCGTGCACACGTACGTGTTCCTGCGGGTCATGGCGCTGGCCGGGATGTTGTTCTGGAAGACGAGACGCAGACATTGCCTCTTTAGTAACCTCCCACCCGTCGCCATGAGGCCATAATAATAGGTTTATCCTCGTTAATACACAGGACAAAACAAACCAATATCAGGTAATCACAGGACAATTAGCTGATCAAATTAAAGTGTCAGTTCAACTGGTGTTTTCTGATGACATATTCATGTCAGATATTTCCCTACAGCGCCCCACATAACACAGCAGAGACTATTTGCATATTGCAAATGTCATTGCATTATCATTGGGGTGAATCATAAGTCTGTCGCTCTCATATTACACGTCGGTTAAGCAAGCTGTCAGTGTTGTGATTCCATGTAAATCTGACATTTTAAAACCTAAGACACCAAAATATCATTATAATTAAAAGAGCGATTTAACGGTTACCGTGGTTGCGTTGACTTCCTTCCTGCGATCGGGGATCTCTGCCTTATTTGGGTTGTGGGCGGAGCTCACCATCGGGCTGGAGGGGGTGGGGATGCTACGAGAGCCAACCGTGTTAGTGCTGGCCTTGCGGATGGACATGCGCTCCTCCTTAAGCCCCGCCCCCTCGCCGACGCCGCTAGGACTTCTCTTGGGATGGGCGGAGCCCGGTGCTGCCGGACCACCTGCAGCGCGGGGGAGGAGGAGGGGGGACGCAGAGGGCAAGAAGATGAGTGAGAGCGAGACGCGATGAATGACAACATTGTACCGAAAAAAGAAAGAGGAACAAAGCGAAGGATCGTCGGAAAAAACCATTGGAAGCCCTTTAAAAACATACGACAAGTGTGTGTGTGTGAAGTGAGAGTGATTAAATGTTACTGTGTGTGAGCGCGTGTACATGTGTGTGAGCGCGTGTACGTGTGTGTGTTTGTGTGAGAGAGTGAGAAAGAGAGAGAGAGAAAGAGAGAGAGAGAAAGAGAAAGAGAAAGAGAGAGACCGTTTGTGAGTAGAAGACTGTTTAACTGTTACTGTGTGTGTGTGTGTGTGTGTGTGTGTGTGTGTGTGTGTGTGTGTGTGTGTGTGTGTGTGTGTGTGTGTGTGTGTGTGTGTGTGTGTGTGTGTGTGTGTGTGTGTGTGTGTGTGAGTCCTACAGAAGTCGGAGTGGCGTCTCTGCCTCTGGTAGGTGGAGGCGCTGCGCTGGGCCTTGTGGGCCGAGGACGAGGAAGAGGCCGGTCCCGTCGATGATGAGGAGGAGTGCTTGCTGGTCCCGTTGGTAATGGTGCTGCCGGGGCGCACCCGGGACAGACTGAGACAGCTGGCAGAGCGAGAATCCCCCCCCTCAGTCTAGAGCGAGAGAGAGCGAGAGAGAGAGAGAAAACAGTAAAGAAGCAGATGGAACAGCTTAGTTGATCAGCTAAATGACGACGTCAATAAAGGTTGTTTCAGTGTCCAACACAAAAACATAAAGACACAAATATAATCTTGCATATGAAATGCTTGTAAGGGTTTCAAACCCCCATGCAGGGGGATTCACATGGCACTTTGAGCTAAAGGGAAACTCCACCAGACCTGACCCCACCCACACTGTTCTATACATGTCTGTGCTAGCCCCGGCACCAACAGGGAGGGATGCTAACCCAAACATGGCCGCCTGCGTTCTCGGGGAACCCTTACCTCAGACTTGCGCCCCAGAAGCAGGTAGGTGGCGGTGACCTCGTTGTACTTCTGGGTGGTCAGCGCGTCTTTGATCTCGTCCCGGGAGTAGCCCATGCCCACCATCACCTCTGCGCCCCACAGGAGACAGGTTGGGACGTTAATGCTCGTCGCTCGCGTTGGCGTCATGTTATGTCACACAATCCAGTTTCACTGATAATTCTGGATCACACTTCAATCCGATTTTTTATTTGAAACTGGAATTGTGATTCAAGACGGAATCAGACTAGGCCTTTTATCAATTTGAATAGTTATTTGTCCACATCGTAATGCAAGTTCAATGATTTGACGAAGAATGTTGCGCTCAACTGGTTTTAAAAACAAGAAAGACCAGCGAAGACCATTTTAGATGAAGTGAAGAAAAATTCCATCGTTTAGAGATATACGGAAGCTAATGTGTTTGTTTCTCAGTGGATCTTGTACTGGCTGGGTATTTGATTGCAATTTTAACACTTACAAATCCATTTGAATCATTTGATTGAACAAAAGGCTGAGAAAGGAGCTGTCGCTTTGCATGCTGGGCTTTGTATTGCATTACTGTGTCTTTCCATGACCCACCGATGCGACTGGTGATGTTGTAGTCCTCAACAGGCTCTATGTGAGGTAACAGGTCATCTCCCTCATAGCCCACATTCATCCACTTGTCCTTCATGATTTGCTGGAGAGTGACGAGAAAGGGAGGTTGAGAGATAGATGGAGAAAGATAGAGAGATGTAGGGAGATTTGGAGAGAGTCACAGAGAGAGAGAGAGAGCGAGAGAGCGAGAGATGATGAAAAGAAAAAATTAAAAAAATTAAATTAATCCCCATTAAAATGAGAATTATGGATAAAACACTTTAGGCGCTTTAACAAATACAGGGTGTTACCTAAGTTACAATAGGCTGCAAAACACCAACGAAAAGGAACATCGCAAAATAATCTAGATTTCTAAAAAAAAATCGAATTCGTTGTGCAACTGCAGTTTGTCCTCCTCACCTCTAGGGTGCAGCGTTTGGTGGGGTTGAGTACCAGGAAACGCCGCAGGATTCCCTCGCAGTCGGTAGACATGTAGAAGGGGACGCGGTACTTCCCCCGCAAGACCCGCTCCCTCAGCTCCTAAGATCCGACAGGAAGAACAGACCAGGCCAGTGAATCAACAGACCAGACCGAGCAGGTCCAAAGGAGAGGCCAGGACATTTAACAGCATGATGCACTCTTCAAGCGCAATGGCTACCCAAAGTGCTTCCATTGGCAGGGAAACAAACAAATATTAAAAGGCATTTAAAAACCAGTTATGGGCTCACTGAAGCCTCCTTGTTGATGATGGCAGAGGAGGAGCTTATCTTGAATAGGGTTGCAATAAGTAAACAGTTTAATGGGAGACATTATATTATCTCGTCACACTCTTTGTTCATCCACAGTTGTCATACACATCCGTTAAACTAAGTCATCAATGGTACCTACAATACAGATGACAAATATATATATTTTTTAGGTATCATGTGGCGTTCCCTGTAGACATTTCTAAAGCTAAGCTCCAACGGAGCAAAATGCTTATATTTCGGTTGCAGTTTGGAGATTACCGTTGTGTTAATAAAACAGAGATGCTAACCCCGAAAACACTAAGGAGCAGTAGGTGGTGCAAACGTCGTGGAGGTGGCGGACGCTTGGAGGGGTGAGGACGGGGTCATATCAAAGGGATGGGATCGTTAGGGCGGCGCGACTGTCAATCACCCCAGGTTCACATCTCGATTGGCCCGTTTACCAATTGCGTTTGTCGTGCCCAGTGACATAGTCGGATGTTAAAATGCGTGATGGCGCCGACGCAAAAAGTTTGGGACGAATGATTTCACACGGGATTATATACTGGCTACTACACATCCACGAGCCCTAAGCCGCTCCTTAACGACCTTCATCTGAGGCCCCTGTAAGCCTCGTCAGATCAAGGGGTCCGCCCGATAACTCAACACTAACGGCGTCCCCGTCAGGCCCACCTTGAGGTTCTGCCCGTCGAAGGGCAGCGAGCCGCTGACCAGCGTGTACAGGATGACCCCCAGGCTCCAGATGTCCACCTCGGGGCCGTCGTACTTCTTGCCCTGGAAGAGCTCCGGGGCGGCGTAGGGCGGGGAGCCGCAGAAGGTGTCCAGCTTGCTGCCCATCGTGAACTCGTTGCTGAAGCCGAAGTCGGCGATCTTGATGTTGGAGTCGGCGTCCAGGAGGAGGTTCTCAGCCTGCATGGGGGAAAACAGGGAGGTGCTCGACACGTCTACTAGGTATAGATATCTCTACTATATATAGATATCTCTACTATATACACATGCATAAAGAGGAGGTACTCAGCCTGCATAGGGGACACTGGGAGACGGTCAACATGTCTACTATATATAGTAGAGCTGTCAAGCGATTACAATATTTAATCGTGATTAATCGCATTAATGTCATAGTTAACTCACGATTAATCGCAAATTCTTTTTCTATGCTAAATATCCCTTGATTTTTTTGTCCCATAATTCTTCTCATTTTAATTCTCTTATCAACATGGTGAAGTGCATCGGCTTGCCTTGTGCAAATGATTTTTTATTGATAACAACATTGGCATATACTGATCAAAACAGGATGATACAAAAAAAGAGCCTATAGTGCAATTAAACGACTGCATTGAACAAATGTCATTTGAACATAGCAGTCAGGCTACTGCTTCTTTGTTTTGAGCCAAAGAAAAAAAAAAAAAAAAGTTTTTTTATTTTTTTATATAAAATAATTGCGTTAATCGCGCGTTAATTTTTTTGACGCCGTTAAATTTGGTTTGCGTTAACGCCGTTAATAACGCGTTTAACTGACAGCTCTAATATATAGATATCTCTACTATATATACATGAATAAAGGTGGGGCTGGTCAAGTTTTCCCTACGTATATACGCATGACACAAAGAGATCAATAATTCTGTTCCAAAATATATTTTTATACAGGAACTAAAATGAACCACATATGAAAGCCAGACTGAGAGTGTGGTATCATTGTTACAGTGACTGAAACCAAAACCTGCCAATCACCTTCAGGTCTCTGTGGACGATGTGCTTCTGATGGCAGTAGTGGACAGCTGACACAATCTGAGGGGAGGAGAGAGAGAGAGAGGGGCTGTTACATGATGGACATGAGAGTGTGAAAGAGAGCGAGAGAGAGAGCGCGCGAGAGAGAGAGAGCGCGAAAGAGCGAGAGGGCTACATGATGGGGGAGAGAGAGAGAGAGAGAGGGGGTGTCACATGATGGAGGCCTTGACAGGCCAGACAGACAGAAGAGCCGACAGACAGGCCGACAGATAGAACGACGACGTGTATGAAGGCCTTACTTGTCTGAACTTGGCTCTGGCCTCCTTTTCCTTCATCCTCCCGTGAGACACGAGGTAGTCAAACACCTCGCCTGAAACACAAACAAGGTGAACACAGCTGTCAGTGTGCACCACTGACGTAAATCCTTGCACACCCGTCGTTTTGGGTGGGAAATAATATTGTTTGGGAGAACAACTGCAACGGTTTTACGGTTGCCCTTGACAAATGCCATGCGCAGTAGTGCTGACATATCTATAAATAAATCACTGATAATTGAGAGCGATGGGGTGCTGTCTCTTACCTCCGCTCGCGTACTCCATTATGAGGTACAGAGTCTTCTCCGTCTCAATCACCTCAAACAGTTGCACTGCAACGCAAAGAGACATATTACAAAAAAATACTGGGAGGCGTGGCTACAGACATACGGAAAAGAAATCATTAAAAAGTGATTTATCCGAGTGTGTTATATTTGTACTTTAGCTGTCAGAGGAAGACATAAAGTCTTAGCATGGAGGTAAGACACACAAATGTACGCGCGCACACGCCACTGCAAACCCCCCCCCACACACACACAATAGCTCACCTATGTTGGGGTGGTTGAGTGTTTTCATGATGCGGACCTCTCGAAACAGCTGGACAAAAAAAATGCAAAGTACATCAGTATGAGTCGTTTACTTCAATATTAGTGGTGATAGTATTAGTAGCGTCCTGAAAGAGGCTGATCCATAATCTTTGCATAGATTTAGAACCATTTAACGTTACTTACTTGTATATCACAACCAAAATAAAAAACAATAGAAGTTTATAGCAGAAGGACAAGGATAAATGAGCGTTGAATATATCCTTCAAAGGTCATATGGGGTTCGACAAACTCGATTCACAAAGAGTCCATCTTACCTCCCACACACACCCCCAAGAGCTACTCCTGTATACATATGTGCACACAGCGTGCTTCAAAAGTAACACGGACACATTACACGCAGATTAAATGCATTCAGTAAAGAGAAATAAAGACTAGTGTACATAAAATCTAACTGTTGGTAGGATCATTTTGCTCCGGAGTGCTGTGAGGAATAGAAAGCTCTTCGACACACCAGCCTACCCGGGGGAGTGTCTGACTAGACACTGGCTGACAATGGGCCTCCTCCCCTGGGTACCCTCATCGTCTAGGACCCCCCCCCACATCCATCAGAGACCCGGAGAGCGCTGTCTACCGGTGGCCTGTTGCTCTAATTACACTGATGTGCTTTAGAAAGACTATTCAACAGATCCCACAGATGGAGGGGTGAGTGCAGATGTACCACACAAGAGGGTCATCTCTCTGGAACAAAGGCCGTTGTTGTAACACTAGAGGAGATACCAGACCCGTCACATTAATGAAACACCTTGCTCCGTCTGGGCCCTCAGAATGGCAGAGAGATTTTCGACAAAATGACCCACCGCCGAAAGAACAGTGGAGCAAAAAGAAAGCAAACCCCTACTATTTTGATGCTTAGGGAATTAATAATAATTATAATAATAACGAACCGTGTATTTTATTAATATAAACATGGATACTTTGAATAACATGAATCCTATTGCTGCCATTATTTGAAATTATTCAACAATTTTTAACGAACCTTAAACATATTTCAAGAAAGATAGAGGAGAGATGGCGAGGGAGAAAGACTAACTGACCCCTCTCCGTGAAACCTGCACGGTTACAGGAGCATTGGAAATAAATCGAGCTCCCTCCTAAAGGAGGGGGGTTGGGAGAGTGGGGCACGTATTGAAAGGAGCAGGAATGCACTGATGTGAGGGACAACGTCCATTCTTCGCAGAGACCCCTGGTTACAGAGACACGCCCCCTCTCTCTCTCTCTCTCTCTCTGCGTCCATCACCCCTCCGTCCACCCAGGGTATAGAGAGCCTGAGTCCCTCCCCTCCCACACTCCCCCTCTGACCTTATTTTAGGGAAAGATATGAACAGAAGTCAACGGCGGGAGACAAATCGTTTTTTTAGATCCTGTTTGAATTTGAAAGCGGTACCAATTACTAGTTTTCACAGTCTTGTACTTAAACAGTTTTGCGTCAAACTCTTTGTTGATCGGTGAAAATATCTTTTAAATTGACAAACATCATATGTGGAACTCATCGAACCATTCAAGCGGGAAATAAGACGGTTTGCATCTTTACGTTGACGAGTACCGCACGTATCTTTCTGAAATAAGCAGCTATGGTGGTCCGTCTTATCCTCTCCACGGTCTGAAGTTGGAGGTAACGCTCCTCGTCATGCAGCCTTAACAATAATAACTCGGTAGAACCGGTTAGCGCCGTGAATAATGCTCAGAGTTATCTTATTGTGCATCTCTATGTATAGCAGCAGCTCTCAGTGCCACTGTGTGCAACAATGTACCACTCCGTAACAACATGATACATGGATATGGATATAGTTGAGAGGTCTGTGTAAATCTTCTATGTGGGTCTGTGTAACTCTATGTGGCTCTGTGTAACTATGTGGCTCTGTGTAACTCCATGTGGGTCTGTGTAACTCCATGTGGGTCTGTGTAACTCCATGTGGCTCTGTGTAACTCCATGTGGCTCTGTGTGACTCTGGCTCTATGTAACTCTATGTGGCTCTGTGTTACTCTATGTGGGTCTGTGTAACTATATGGGTCTGTGTAACTCTATGTGGGTCTGTGTAACTCTATGGGTCTGTGTAACCAGTACACTAACAGCTCCGGGGCAGCCTTCAGGCGAGCCATGTGGACGAGATGGAGCCAGTGGGCAGCAGGAGAGGGATAGAGAGAAAGTGAGAGGGGCAGAGGTCATTGAAGTGATTTATGTGTTTGCATTTCATCTGTACTTTATGTGCCAGAGGAAGACATACGATTTAGGCCCACACACACACACACACACACACACACACACACACACACACACACACACACACACACACACACACACACACACACACACACACACACACACACACACACACACACACACACACTCCATTCAGCTGTGACAGCCATACATGCAACCGACCCCGCTGAACAGGTTAGCTGCAAGTAAATATTAAGCGCCACCCCCCCCCCCCCCCCCACTTAGCCAGCTATTTAGCGGTTGGTTGTTTCCTCACATGTCTTTCAGACCCACACGCCAAGGGCAGTTTGTGTCTGAACGACATGTTTGTGTGTGCCTGTGCGGAACATAACACTGTATATACCCTGTTGATTCCTGTATATACCCGAAAGCACATACACAGACACGCACACGTACAAAAGCACGTAGGCACACATACAGACACACACAAACATGGAGCCCGAGGAACCCTCAGGCTCTGTTATGTCACGGTGGATTTGCCGCGGTTGAATTACTGCGAGGAAATAACTTTCTTATTGTTTCTGTACGGTAAACCATCAGGTCATCAAAAGATCTCGTAGCGATTGTACGCACCGCCTCACATGTCCTGAACACACACACACACACACACACACACACACACACACACACACACACACACACACACACACACACACACACACACACACACACACACACACACACACACACACACACACACACACACACACACCCCTCAGGGCATGTACAAACTCTGTTAACAAACATTGGGTCATGAGTGGATGACGTAGTGTCCTTTTTGTACACAAAGGGTCTGAAGTAACTACTCCTTACAGTGGCAGTGATACTAAACATAATATACGTAATATTCGATTTCAACGTTTGATGGGTAGATAAAAATCAGAGTAAAAATGGCTAGTCGAATTTTCCACTTTGACATGTAAAAAGACAACCTTCTGAAAGTTCATGTGTGATCCCTGTTCTTGATTTTTCTTCTAAAGTTGATGTAAAACACACGAATGAACCGAGCAGAAGGACCGACAGACAGACCCTCCCCGTCAGTTGGCCTGTGTTGGTCACAGGGGTCTTGGCTGGCCACAGTCTGGGACCCCTGACCAGTTAATCCTGGGAGTGTCCACACACACACACACACACACACACACACACACACACACACACACACACACACACACACACACACACACACACACACACACACACACACACACACACACTTTGAGCCCTGCCCAATGATATCAAAATTTACAAGAGGGCATTAAGGTGGGCTGCCTGCCCACTGGCCCAGCAGTGGGCTGCCTGCAGAGGGGCCTCCAGGCCCAGCGGGGCGCTCAGAGTCCAGCCTCTCGATCTGTTCTGTCTGGCCCTCCAGCCGAGAGCTACGGCGCCTCCCCGGGAGCTCGCTGCGTCGGGCCAGACGGGAGCAGACCTGCGCCCACACACCCGGCTCTGCGTCAATTACACATTTACATACGAGGAGGCCTCCATTATGTAGTGTCGTCTGTGTACCGCGCACGCAGACGACACACGCACACAACCACCTGGCGGTTTAGCGGTCAGGTAGCGTACACAAACAACTTGGCTATAAAAAGATGAAGATTAAAAAGATGGCTCTTTCAGGAATGTGTACATGAGTGCGAGCACGAGAAATTACATACACTATACCGTCGTCCATTTATGATTGTGGAGGAAAATGAAACCCCGCCAAATTAATTTCACAACATAATTGTGAAATTATTATCAGTGTCAACTCCATACACAATGCTACACACAATTATCATTGCAGTGTAAATCAATAAAACCCTTCTCAGTCAGGCCGTTTAATGGTTTGATGACTAATCAATATTGTATGAATGGAACAGATAGTATGTATGCCACATTTACACCATACCATCTGTTCCATTCATACAATAATAATTAATAATCACACCATTATACGGCCTGACTGAGAACTATTTTATGGATTTGCACTGCAATAGTAATTGTATATCGCATGGTATGCTAGTCTGGCGACATGACACTGATAATCAATACTCTACACACTCCTTATGACTTATTCATTAACTACCATGAACTAACTACTACCATGAATAACCTTAATCGATCAGAACCAAATAACTCCCTGTGAGGAAGCCAGTAACAGAAGAGCCCACAGGGCAGCTCTGGCTACACTGCACTATGACAGTCTGTGGCCCAGAGACAGTGACATGCGGAGGATGTCTGCTCTGTCCGGGTCGGTCACTTGTAAACGACAGGCGCTGCTTGAGTCAGCAGCTCTGCCAGTAGGATCCGTTTAAAGAGCCTATAAAACGCTCTTCAGAGAGCCCTCCGAGACCATTAGGAACACATTAACCTCCACAATCATATCCAGAGACCCTTCAGTGTACCAATTAAATGAAGGAAATAATCTGATAAAATATATACAAACATTTCGGTCTGCACTTTCAATAACTTCCAGCCATTTCAACAAAGTTCAAAACGTACTTGCGTTTTATTAGCTTGCACTGCAGTGTTACATGATGCCTTGTGTCTTGAGTTTCAAAAGTGTTGCACAAGAGTCTCCACAGTGAAGACGCAGTGTGTTAGACAGGCACAAGTGCTGTGCTTATATTTTCCCTGAGGAGAACATACACGACACGGTCCTTCAGTAGATCAACAACTTATATAAACGGCCTAGCTGTGGGTCTCTCCGGTCAATATCAGGATGCTGCGTCATCGTGGATGAGCTGTACATTCATCAGACCGTGCACGCGATGGGAAAGCCCTGAGTCTGCTTGGTGAAACAAAAGATCTGTGTGAATGATCTTATGCAACAGATACTAGTTTACAATGCAGACGGAAGTGGCCCATATAAGGTTCGTCTTTCCTCTCGGAGCTATACGGGCCGATATCTGATTAGCTTAATTAGGAACATCACACAACGCATCGATTTGTGATGTGATGTTTGGTCTGACGTCTATCCGACAGCCATGTGAAAGTCAGACACAAATCTGATCAACACAGGCAGGCCAAAGGTCGAATTGATAAAAATGTGATCTGAGCAGTTCAGCCCTGTATTGTGTGAGCAATGGCAGAGTTGAATTGCTGCTCTCCAATAGCTTGCAGGATGTAAGAGCTATGATTGAATTATCTCTTTGCACTCACAGAATAACAACTGCACCTGTTGAACAAGGAATAGGAAATGTGTACACACATTCTAACATTATGGTACACACAAAAGCTTTGTGCACAATGGGATGACACACATGCACACAGACACAGACACACAGGTATCTTCTAAGGTCTTTCCAAGGTCTGTGCTCTATAGAGTCAAGGTCCTGACATTCGGCTGTCCTTTTTGTTTGCCTGTCTGGAATTCAACTAGAAGGTGAGGGGCCCTCACAAGGGACACTATTACACTCATTCCATCCCCCCCCCCAACCCTGCCCACACACACACACACACACACACACACACACACACACACACACACACACACACACACACACACACAGGAAACGTATATGTAAGCAGCAAAAAAAGTTACACAAAAACTAACATTCATCACGTGTAAGCCCAATGACACACACAAAGTCATGGTGTCTAAGCATGCTCCCAGTGAGTTACAAACTCTGGGGCTTCACACAAACGGCGTGTCGGCCGCTGATAAACCTCATTATCAAGTTGAAACGGCTGGATCTGGGTTTGAACGTCAAACATTGACTAACACGTGATTGTCATCAATGAGCCCTGTTACGGAAATGAGAAAGACAACAAAACAGGGATAGGGATAGATAGAGACAGAGGGATCGATAAAGTGAGTGAGATTGAGCAAGTGACTGAGTAAAAGAGAGAGAGTAAGATGGAGAGAGAGTTTGAGTGAACCCGAGATAGGGAATGGGAATCAGAGTCAGAGAGCGAGAGCGAGTAAGAGTCCCTGGCAGTATGTCCTGTTCTGACTGAGGAAGTGCTGACTAGACACGTCTGACCACCCAAATGCTGACCAACAAGACGACCACACTGCGCGCTGCAACGCTGCATGGGCTGGTACTGCAGCATTCACTGGCACACGCACACACACACACCTACGAATAAACCTCCAAGGACACGCATTAACACAAACACAGAGAAACGTCTCAGTCCACCAGCCGCCGGTTAGATTACCTGGCCTGTGGGCATGGAAATATAATGCATCACATTCACCCTCACATGCTGCAGCTGGAGAGCCCGCTGTGTAAGGCACTGAAGGTTACTCTGAGTCATTTGGGGAATATGTTCATGATGCAGAAGAGGGCTGTGTTCTTGGGTGGGCTATCATTAACCATTGATAGAGTGTGTTAAGAGTTTCAATTTGAATCTTTGTTTTTTGACCTTTTGTGTCAGTTGGTTGTAGATCGCCCTGGCTGCCTGATGTTCAGCGTATGTATGCACCTCAACCTTCCCCTAGCGGCCATGTTGGATAAGAACGCTAGCCAGCGTTCATTATATAAAAGGGAAGGAACAGTGCACTGCACATGCTCAGTGAGCATGTTTGGGTTGTGTGGGCTGCGGCTTTGTGTATTTGGGCCAGACGGCCCAACCTCCACACTGATTAGCCAGACTGTCAATAGTTTCCCCTGTGTCATCAATACAGCTATGACCTAACACCTTTGTGCCAGCCAACCGCCTCCTGATATCAATAGCACACACACTAGCACTGGGTGACCCTTACAGTTTGAGTGTATCTGTGTGTGTGGGTCTTTTTGTGCTTGTGTGTGTTAAACCTAGAACAGGTTCCAGTGATTTTATAGTGAGAGTTAATGTGTGCGCAATCCCTGACGCTTGCAAGTGACTTTTAGATAGTGTGTATGTGTGAGCTCTGTGATGTGTGCGTGTGTGTTTGCGAGAGTTACTGATAAAGCGGGCACACACCGCAAGGCCAAACTTTGGTTAACGCACTCTGTTGAACAAAGGAACATTATTCTACCAACCGTGAGATTATTGAACATTCACTTACTGAGATGCAAACACACACACACACACACACACACACACACACACACACACACACACGATGTGATGCAAGTTTGCACAAGTGACGCAAACTCCATCTGACTGACTTCCTGTTAAGAAATAAATTGACGAGGGAAATCAATTAGGCAACACAATGGGCGGTCGTTACTGGTCAGTGCCACCCAGTTCAGTGACCTCATGCGAAACGCATTGGAATTAATTCAGTTTGTGAGTAGACTGAAGTCAAACCAAAGCAGTTGTACCAACAGCAGTCCCAGTAGTAACATGTATATGCCTGCACACAAGAAGGTGTACACAACACACCCTTGTTTGGTGCATTTGAAACACTCACCTTCTGTAGGCTGGTCGGGTTGAGCTGGGTTTTATCGATGATCTTTATTGCGACCTGCAAGGGGAAGACAGGATGAGACAGGAGAAAAGAGGTTAACAAGGGGAACTAAACCTTTGATAAAACACAGTGGGGATTGGCCCTGCTCCGACCACACTGCAGACACGTTTAACCAAAGCCAACCACACCTTTCACAATAAGAGCACTTCATACAATCCCTTTTTAATTTCACATTAAAGCGTTACAATTCCTGAATAATAATAGTGCCCTATAATAACAGGCTTAATCTCTTATAGCAATTATTTTAAAAAGGAGGCATTTCCCACATGTCAATCAACAGCAAATCACAGCAATCAACCAATCACTGGAGTCTCATGTGCAGACGCCCGCCAGCTAACTGCTATCTGCGCCCCCTAGGAGCACCTCCAGCTGATGGACGCGTCACGGCCGCTGTCCATTACCAGCAACTCATGTCAGTACGATGAACCTCATGCATTTCCACGACCTAATCCAACGCTGTGCTTCAGACTCCCCCGCTACATGCTTCATTACACACACACACACACACACACACACACACACACACACACACACACACACACACACACACACACACACACACACACACACACACACACACACACACACACACACACACACACACACACACACACACAGGCCCAGACACGTTGAGCATTCCTTCACCGCCCGTTCGTTACGCACACACAGAAACTCAACAATCTAACCCACCAGGTGTCGTAAGGCTTACGGCACACCCGGTCTGCATCAAAGCCGTCCTGACCACCCCACCCTATGTGCCCCACTAATTTGGGGGAGGGGGGGGGAGTCTGGTGGCGGGAGTGAGTGTGGTGGATGGGGTGATAGGGCTTTCCCTTGATGGAGCCGCTGGCTGAATTATGAGGGTTTATGAATTTGAATAAGGTAGGTCAGGACTCTATGGATAGGAGAGTACTCCGCAGTCATAAATACGGAACGCATTGACTTCATGAGGTCATGCTGTACATACTGTGACAGACGGCAGGGAGGGGTGAGGGGAATAGTAGCCGAAGCAAGATATCCTGCAGCCCGCTGGCTCCACCCCCAAGCCTTATATGGACTTTCTCCTCTAACGAGGCAAGCCTGAGGATCGTTAAGCAGGCAGTGCTTTGGCTTAAAAGGGGAGAGCAGGCTGCTAGCAAATACAGACGGCATCCGAGTGATATTCTGGGAGAACTGTACCGCTGACGAGAGAAAGGATTTGAACCCCCGCCCCATGGATGTAAATAACCCTAAATAAATGCTCGTTGACTTTGAGGAGTACTCTGTCTATGTGTGGTTGCTCTTCGACCTGGTGGCGTGGAAACCCCACACCCACGCCACGAGCCTGCTACAATACATACAAACGGGCGTGCGTGAAGTAAACGCATGCAAAATGTTGAGATGGACAAACGCATGCATAGAAGCACACACCCAAACACAGTCCTGTCCAATGCAACTTGTAGAGCAAGGCATTATTACGTTCATATTATAATATATAATCCCTTTATTTCAAGAGATGAGGGGTCGGATTCCCACTGGGCCACCCAGGCGAAGACGGGAGGCGCTGAAGGTATTGTGAGACGGTTTGGATGAAAAACGTCCATGAATGGCTTATTCGTATCCTATGGCTAGACATACAAGAGCCAGACAAAGAAGCACAGACGTGAGAGATATCCTCTTTCTCCGGCTGCTGATGATCTGTCCCATCTCGTCTGCGTTGTGCGCTGAGATGGAGAGAAGGACAGGCTGTCACATCCAACAGGAGAGTGAATAGACTCATCACCCTCACACGTCACCATCTGCTGGGACGAAGCACAGCAGCATGCCACACTCGGATCTCTTCTGCTCAGAGATCTCAATTCATATTATATTATAAAAACTAAAATGATTGGTGATGCATTATATTATCATTAAAGGAATGGAGCTTAGGGAGATAGACTCCCCTAGGTATGGCCGTCATCTGACATACAGACAGTTTTCCTGTCATGGTCTGACGCTGGAAATCGATGTCATTAGAACATGATGTTGATTATGTATGCATTATGATACATGCATGATTTTTTTCCTCATTTTTGTAATTATCCATGTAAACATCCTGAAGTCTTTGATGTCGCTCGGAAACCATCCCTAGTCTTGAACCAGACCTTCAATCACTGGTCCTGTGAACCAGGCCTCTGAACCAGGCCCTCATCACTGGTCTTGTGAACCAGGCCCCTGAACCACACCCCCTCCATGGTCATTAACCAGGACGTGAACCAGACCCCCTCCATGGTCATGAACCAGGACGTGAACCAGACCCCCTCCATGGTCATGAACCAGGACGTGAACCAGACCCCCTCCATGGTCATGAACCAGGACGTGAACCAGACCCCCTCCATGGTCATGAACCAGGACGTGAACCAGACCCCCTCCATGGTCATGAACCAGGACGTGAACCAGACCCCCTCCATGGCCATGAACCAGGACGTGAACCAGACCCACCTCTCTGCCCGTCAGGATGTGGCGGGCCAGCTTGACCTTGGCGAAGTTGCCCTTGCCGATGGTCTTGAGCAGCCGGTAGTTCCCGATGTGCGGCTGCTCGTCGGAGCACAGCGCAATGGAGTTCCGACATCTGGCGCCCAGCGACCGGCTCGACCAACCGGTGCTCTTCTCCGAGCGGCTGGCCGACAAGGAGCTATGCTGCGGGGGGGAGAGAGAGAGAGGGAGAGAGAGAGAGAGAGAGAGAGAGAGAGAGAGAGAGAGAGAGAGAGAGAGAGAGAGAGAGAGAGAGAGAGAGAGGGAGAGAGAGGGGTTCAATTTGTATACAAGACGGAATTCTGTGCATCTTCTTTGCATTTGTTATTTGTCAAACAACCCTCTGTCCATCCCTGTTCCATTGTCTTCTCGTCTCCCCTTCCAAATAAAGGCCTGTCCTCCCACTCGCTTTCCACTCAAGCCTCCTTCTTTCTGCGACTGCGACCTTAAGAGACCCCGACCGTGGCTGCGTGGTCAGGAGCCCCGCATTCCATACGCGTGAGGAGCTGTGAGGTCATCAATGTGTGACATGACACACAAGTGGTACGCGTTCGATGACACTGCGCCACTATTCTGTCGCAGAGCACTGAACACACACAAAAAACTAAAAATAGGAAGTATATATAAATTAATTAAATATAAATAGGCAATCTATTCTCATTTAAAAAGGGACTATTATACCACCAGGTGTGAGTGTGATTGGCCATTACACACAGTAGGAAAAATCGGCCTTTTCCTATGCCTTAGCGACAACACAAGTGGGAGTGTCCACTGCGATGTAATGTTTGATGGATAGATAAGCAACATTTGCTACACTCCACTGGCTAGACTGGTGCACTGATCTATCCATCCTACATCTAGGTGAACCGTCCCACTTGTGATGTCACCAAGGCACAGGGAAGGGCGGAACGGCTTGTAATGGCCAATCACACTCACACTTGGTGGTATAATAGTGCCCCTTTAACCTCAGCCTCTGATAATACTCCTGGATTCCCCGGCACTCGTATCCATCTCAAACATGTAACCCAGTTCATTATGCAGATACAAGGTGATAACGCAGTACAGCACAGGAGAACACAGAATTGGATCTGTCGCAATATGTCATATCACCCTGTCTGTGTACGGTGTTCGGGGAACGAACACGTAGCTGACTGAACAGGGCTCATGGCAAGTGCAGGCCCGTGATCAGACAGACAAAAAATGTTGAGCTCAAAGACATACGTGTCTCTTGGAATTCATCTCCAGCATTGGTTTAATGATGAGAGAAAGGCCCTCAGGTTGAACATAGTTGGTTTTCCATGAACCATTGGCCAGCTCATGACCGGCCTCGAGCCATCGCGACCACGCACACAATGGCATGCTTGTGCATGCATCCGGGCATCAAACATGCGCTCACAACCGCACGCACAAAGATAGAGAGATCGAGCGATAGAGCAAGAGGAAGCCCAACAGAGAGGGATTGAGGTCAGATCTCAAGATGTATTGACTGTTTCACACTGACAGACTTCAAGAGAGGGAAATCAAAAGCAGATTGCATAGGCAAACAACCCCATCTCCATAATGCATCCCACATACATCTCTTCCTTTATCTTTCATCTCTCCCAGTCCTTCGGCGAGATTACGTAGCAACTGTACTTACTTCTCGCTCGTCATTCAGAATCATATCCCTTCCCATCATGCACTGCGGCGTGCATGGCTGGCTACCATCAAATTATTTATCATCACATACTCATAGGAGATTGCATTCCATCAATATTGTATGACCACATACGTTCAATGTCGCATAATGAATGCCAGCGTAGTCGGCCCCACTATAATATGTTTCATAAACAATATCCCACTGAAACATAATTTAAGGCAACAGCCTCTAATATGAAACAAATTCATGTCATTATGATCTGTTTGAGGACCTGCCGATGTTTTTGTTGATATGATTTAAGCCACTTGAGAAAGGCAACACACATTGATGTTGAAAGTATTGCCTGTGTCTCTCCAGCTGAGAGCCGGCTGGCATGGGTTCAATCCCCTCCCGAAGACTAAAGGTGAGGAGGAGGGTAGGACAGGAGAGGATCACGCCCCGAGATTAATTTGGAGCAGGAAAAGGAGAAAACAGAGAAAGAGGACTCCTTCAAAAGTGTGTCAAATCGCCGCTCAATTTCCATCACTGTTGAGGTGATCGATTGCGGCCCCACTGCATGCTGGGATGGTTGGACATGTGGACCTATGCACCAAAAACATTTTTTAGCTTGAAATCGATGGGATACAAATGAGTGAGAGCTGTGTGTGAGAATCAATCAAATTCAAGGGCGAAAGAGGAAGCATGGGGCGGGAAGCTGGAGGGGACTAGTGATCCACTGCACTGCACTGGTGGTCGTCACGGAAACACACAGAGACAATGAGACTAGACAGGACACCAGTGATGGCTGACGAATGACTCCTCTGGAAGTTTGGCTTGGCTGTCCGGCCCGTCGCACCGGCAACGGTATTGACGCACCGGCGCTGCCCGCCAGCCGCCAGTGGCCCCCACGCACTGGGAGCTAAATCATGCGCTGGTTTTTACCCCCTTTTCCCCGATCCTACGCCATCATCAGGTTTGTTTTATACACGTCTGCCCTCTCTCCTTCTCCCCCTCCCCCGCAGAGAGAAACCTACCTCCCCCCTCTCCCATCCCTCCCTCCCTCCCTCCCTGTTCCTCTCCCCTCCACCCCCTTCTCCTCACCTCCTTTGTCTGGCCATGGTGTCTTCATTTTTAGAAACCTCCCAGCAATTTTGGTCCCCATAACACACACACCTCCCAAACACACCCCTCCCCCAGCCACGTTCTCCTTTCAAGGGTAGCAGTCCATCGATTCACCCTCTCTGTCTGATTGCTGTGCGTGTGTGCGCGCGTGTATTTTGTGGGAGCCAAGATGATTTGTAGGTTATTTTTACTGTTTAATTGATTGATTCATGAAAAGCCCCTACCAGCCAACACATTAAATAGCCCAATACAATTAAATGTACCCAGTGTGTGTGTGTGTGTGTGGTGTGTGTGTGTGTGTGTGTGTGTGTGTGGTGTGTGTCGAGGTGGGGGGTAGGGATCTTGAATTGAAAGACTCCCATCATTCTATTATACAGAGGAGAAACACCCGGAGAGATTGAGGGGGTTTGGGGGGGGGGGGGGGGGGGGGGGGGGGGGGGGGGGGGGGGGTGCGCGGCTGAAGCGCTAACCGTGTAATTTAAATTAATATCATTAAATATTCAGCCACGCAGCCGTGCCTTGTCCGTGTCGAGTGAAAACAAACTGTCTACCGTGACAATCTCTTAGTGGGTGAACTTTCCCTAAACGCTGTCGCTGTTCAGACCGAACAGCGCCCGAAGACCCCTTATTATTATCATCCGTAATTATTCACGATAAACCGCACGCACTAAATGAGACGCATCTCAAGGAGACTCGTTTACTTAACATGAACTATGAGCTACCATTCAACCCATTACGAACGTCATTAACGATTCACACATATTTGCATTTTCTCATGCTGCGGTTCAGCGTTGTTATTGTGGGATTAAACAAAGACAACTCCGGCAGCGCTGTGCCCCGCTCAGAGGGTGAGCCCGACACGATCTGCTGGGTGAGCCTGTTTGTAGCGTGACGGGGGAGAGGGGGAAGAAAAAAGAGGTTCCCAGGGACGACAACACTTACAAACGCAGAGGCTGGGTTGGGTGAATGGGAGATGAGACGCTTGTGTGTCGAGATACCGGCGTACTGGCGTAGCGTCTGTTTAACAACAATACGAGCATGTGAGCGGGAGGGGGGGGACGTCGGACCAGTGGATCAAACAGCCCCCCCCCCCCCCCCCCCCCCCACACCTGGTGAGCTGGGCTGGAAGCTATGAGATCACGACCTGCTTATAATCCGCCGAAAGAGCACCAATATTGGATTGGGTCGCCTTTTTTTAATAAATACTGATTTATATTTATTTTGATATTATTCCTCCTCTGTTATTTGATAGAACAGCCCGCCATACATAGACGTGATCGATTCAGCACAGTGTGTCCTCCATTTAACATCGACCCATAACAATTATCTTCACCCTTAAAAAAACGTTTTCCCGTTTCTTTCCTTCCATTTGTTCCTGATGCGTTCCCCATATCTCCGCTTCCTGGTGGTGACCACTCCCTGGCAGCGGGATCAGGTTTTCCACTGACTGGAAGCACTGGGTCTGCATGTCTCCTCTGATGGTCGATTCCAGACTTCCTTTCAGGGGATTTAAACAAGCTGTACTGTACTGTTTCCTCCACTAGACTATACGATAAGATAGTATTCTATAAACCCCTATCCAACATAATACAGTAAAGTGTAGACTATACTAACTTCAATAATACACTATACTCGAATAATGCTACACTACAGTGAACTTTAATATTGTAAAGTATACTATAATGCAATATACTAAACTATATTATACTATACTTATATAAAGCTATCCTGTGAATTGTAAACGTGAAAAGGTGTAAATATGAACGTGAATGTGAGGTTATCTTAAAAATATGAGGTTTGACCGTTTAGAAGACACTGGGAGAGTAGATGCTTTATCACTGCTGCAACTACACAATAACTGGGATACAGAAATGTTCTTCCAGACCACGCCTTGAGGCAGGGGGGCAAGGCTGCAGACCTTCATCTCTGTCTCTCTCGTGTGTGTGTGTGTGTGTGTGTGTGTGTGTGTGTGTGTGTGTGTGTGTGTGTGTGTGTGTGTGTGTGTGTGTGTGTGTGTGTGTGACGTGGTTCTGTACAGCGATGGTTAACCTTGAGCCATCCTCAGGCAATTCATTTCTCTCTCTCTCACACACACTCTTTATAATTATACTAAGGCAGTTAAAAATGCAAGTAGAAGCACAATTAACCCTGAAGTGCAGAAGAAAGAATAGATCTGCCCACATTGACAATACTAACTGACTTCATATATACACACATGTCCACTGGACACACACACACACACACACACACACACACACACACAAGGTCGGAGGCATAGATCAGCCACGCGCCCATCATCCATCTCTGCCATCTTCCAGTCACAAGAGCATGGATGAAGTTTCACATGGAACATGCGAGGTACACAAAGGGAAAGGAAGCACGTGTGCGAACACACACACACGTCACACGTCACACACACACACACACACACACACACACACACACACACACACACACACACACACACACACACACACAGAGTGTGAAGGCCAACGCTCATATTTCACCCCAGCTAGCAGGAGCACCACAGAGGGGCACCAGGATATGATGCACTGAGGGAACTTAACCCCCCGTGTCACTTCCTGTTCTGAGAACGGAGAAGCAAGCGACAACAAAGGGTGTCACATGCTCTCCCGCAGCGAACACCAGGCGCTTCCTGCACCACGCTCCGCTCCACCCCATCCATGCTCCACCCTCCACTCACCCCATCCATGCACCACCCTCCACCCCATCCATGCTCCACCCTCCACCCCATCCATGCTCCACCCTCCACTCACCCCATCCATGCACCACCCTCCACCCCATCCATGCACCACCCTCCACCCCTACCCCACACCACGTCTCCTCTCCCTCAGCAGTGAGGAACTTCGGCTGGGCTGACATTATCACTGTGAGCCTACATCCAGCCTTGGCCCAGACTGTTAACGGGTGAAAAAAGGAATAAACTATTGAGGATGCAATTACAGAACTTGTTGTCTGAAAGGATTCATTTGTGTGGGAGTGTGTCAGTTTGTTTGAATATTAATCACTACAAACAGGATTATTATTTTTCTTGGTCACTATTGGGGAAAGCTTCCTAGCCAGGGTATTAACCTGGGTTGAACTAAATAGAGATACAGCAAGGGGAGCTGTCTAACATACGGCTGGAATATAATGGATGTCAAAGGAGTGCAGACTGCCCAGTTTCAGGACGCGGGGGAGAGGGAGAGGGGGCTAGTGTAAATCAAAATCATGGCTGATTGATTTACATCTCGACATGGACGATGTCAACAATTAACATTGGGTCTCAACAACTTGGCCTAATCCTTAATAGATACTACAGGTAGGCTGTGGACTTCATGGGGGATTGAACTCAGTAGTACCTCCCAGCTGAGAGTAGAACACCCTCACCACTACACTAACCACAGATTCACCGTGTTTTTTAAGCAAAGTCTATGTGTAAAACAAATCTCCCTTCATGAAGTCAGCAGTACCACGTGATGGGAGCTATCTTGATAGGATGCCACGACCCCTGACTGACAACACATATCACGGGGCTTTCCATTCACGTACAAGTAGCGTGCGTCTGGAATGCGCGGGTGAGCACATTCCTCTGCCCAGCACAGAACGTCACCATGACTCCAGCTCCAACCACCGAGGCAGGAGGTACCTCTGTTCCCATTGTACGGTGGAGCTCAGGAACAGCTAGCTGTAACACTGTCTCCTGTACAGTGACCAACCAGGCGGCCCCATCGAGATCAGAAGTCTATTCTCCGGTTTTGATCCGATCGGGATGCCCGGGGATTACGGTTGAAAAAACGTGGGGAGGGACACACAAGCTTTTGAAAGTTTACATTCCTCAACAGTCATTATGCAGTCCAGTGCGTGTGCGACCAGCTAAGCTACATGCTAGAACTGTCGCACACACTGTCCCTGATATTTGTCCACAGTTAAGGTTGACTGTTCTATCACTTTTGTGTTTTCCATGAGCAGTCTTCAAAGCGATGTACTAGGAATCAAAACATTTGTTAACAATAATACTCAAGATTGAATGGGTGGCAGTCAGACCACCACCAGACCCTAGCACCACCACCAGATAGACCCTGGCTCCACCATTAGAACGTGGGACCACCACCAGACAGACCCTGGCTCCACCAGACAGATCCGTGCTCTACCACCAGACCCCGTCTCCACTTGAGTCCTGAGGTGGCCCCGCCGGTCAGGAGCCCAGTCGTCAGCAGCGGCGACAGCAGCCGCCGAGCTTTGGACGGCTGCCATGTTTGGTCCTGCGTGTGCTACCATTCATCCCCGGAGCTGCGGTCATCACAGCACAACTCAGTACGCGGCCTCAGATTTATGCAGCTCTGGAATCAGCTGCAGCCAATTACAGAGCTGAGTCATTCTGTGTCTAGACCCGTCTCTCTCGCTCGCTCTCCTTCTCTGCATCTCTCCTTCAAATCACTCTGTTGAGTCCCACTTTCCCTGTCCTCCATGCCTATTTTTTTTAATACAGATAAAAGTTATTATTCAATCATTTGTTTTCTCAACCTCTGCATCGCTCTGTTGACCTTCTCTCTCCCTCTCCTCTATGGCTATGGCTGTAAAGGAAACATGTCTCTCTCCATGTTGGATCCTTCTCTCCCTATATGGTCTGTAGAAGAACTGACTGACATGAAGAAGGACCAACACTCCTTGATTTAGGAAAAGGGTTAGAAACGATGAGCACAATGTCATGAACCCACCACATGAACATCCTTTACAACTGTACTGTTTCCATTCTAGACATACGCAAACACTGAAAATTATACACATCCTAAAACGAGTATCAGTTCTACTAGTGATTACTTGTTTCCATGTCAGCGTGTTGACATTTAGTACTGACACACTTGTTACACTGCTCCTATGAAAACAACACCTGGGGTTAATTTCCTGTATGGATTTCACAACGGGCTTTAATTACATCAGTTTCTGTTTCCGGTTCGGCCCTCTCTCTCTCTCTTTTGTCTCTTTCATTAACACATACGGCAACTTCTCTTTCTCAATTCTAATAGAGAGGTGTGTGTGTGTGTGTGTGTGTGTGTGTGTGTGTGTGTGTGTGTGTGTGTGTGTGTGTGTGTGTGTGTGTGTGTGTGTGTGTGTGTGTGTGTGTGTGTGTGTGTGTGTGTGTGTGTGTGTGTGTGTGTGTGTGTGTGTGTGTGTGTGTGTGTGTGTGTGTGTGCGCGCGCCATGCAGGGAAGAGGTTTTGGAAACAGCTAAATAAATAACGCAACAGCACATCAGGAGCTATTACCCTGTTCGGTACCTCTCAAACCCATTGGCTGGCTGGGAAATGTTCTACACAGGAAGACGGTGTATGCCCAGTGATTCACTGGCTGGAAATAGACAGCTAAACAAAAGACGTGTTCCAACCCCTATT
Organism: Gadus macrocephalus; assembly: GCF_031168955.1. Taxonomy (NCBI): domain Eukaryota; kingdom Metazoa; phylum Chordata; class Actinopteri; order Gadiformes; family Gadidae; genus Gadus; species Gadus macrocephalus. The sequence continues at coordinate 7,281,216 of NC_082397.1, forward strand.
TATACTTTCACACTTGGAGCGAAACCTAACAGGGCTCTTGGAATGTATTCAATATTCATTCAAGCATTTTCAAATTTTAGAAAATTTCCAAACCAAGATTTAGAGAATTATAAAACCGTGACAAAGCTAGAATGTATTGTATGCTTGTATAGTATTGAAGATAGGCAGGACTTATCCTTTGCATCCAAATCCGCTGTCAAATACACGTTACATTTGAGGCTCAAAACTGGGAAAAACATAATATCAAGATTCAATGCGTCTTTGAGTCTTAGAAAAGCACTTTATAAATCATTATTAAATAACACTACAATCATCAAAAGTTGAGGGTCAATCATATTAAACAAAACGTTGTGAGCTCTGCTGCTGGTGGTACCAGTATCCAGCCCCTGTGACTTAACCATGCAGTACCACATCGTCCATGTAGCCAGCATGTTGAATGTGAGCCACTTCATCACGTCTCAATACACAGTAAACACACAGCAACCCGGTGACCCGGTACTCCACCCGGCAGCTCTCAACACGCAGGCGAAGACTCGACCCAACAGATGAACAACCTCCCAGAAAATGAAATAATTTCACAGACCCCGGGGATGGAAACAGGCTCTGCAGACGACCCTAAGCAATCTCCCAGGGCAACAGTTCAAACACCTGACTTTAATGTGACGCACACACGCGTGCGCGCACACACACACTGACACACACTATCACTTACAGATGAGATTTGGCTGCGTCGAGTCAAAACTATGAGAAGGCCCACTGACACGCAGAGAGATAGAGTTGATTCACAGTGTTTGCATAACCCACAGACGTGTCTCTGGGTTACAAGATCCACCCGATTGTGCGTGATGCTTGCCCAATGGCACCTCTTCCCGGTTGTGGTCAGCAAACCCAGCCATGTGGGAGGGGTTTAAACGGAAAAAAAACAGGAAATCTACTTTTTTCTAACTTATATATGAGGATTTAACAAACAATAAACCATGTCATATAAAGCCATAGAAAGTGTTTTAGGATAAATCTCAGAAACCAAGCACCCACCCAGACCGGGGCCTGAGAACAACATAATGAGGGGTCCTGGCTGATGAGTTGAGGTGAATAGAAATAGCAGAGGGACGATGAGAGATGTTATCTTGTGATCCCAGCACTGGCCTTAAGGGAAACAGAGGCGTGTAAAGGGACACCTGAATGGCCAGCAGGAAGACGGAGCCCCCTGAATGGCTAGCAGGACCAGAGAGCCTTTATGTCACGACAGACTGAGGGACCTCACTGTTGTCCATGACGAGTGATTACGTCTCTGGGAATCAGTTCCCACGTGGAGGTGCTTGAGCTAGAGTGTATGTTTGAACTGTTGGGTATAATCTTTCACAATGATGTGAAAGACGAAAGGAGTGCATTTGTTATCGAGTATATGGTATATAACCACTACAGAAAACTATAATGCACAAGCCTCTGACCCACTTTCCAAATGCAACCACATTTAGCAACATATACATAACTAGACTGTAAAGTAGTTACGCCCATTCAGTTTTATGTGGAGACTTTACTCTCAATGTCAGCAACCATACTAGAGTTTAAACATCCGACAAAGGAAATCAAAGTGTCTTGAACTTTTACTCCACTGGGAAGTCAATCTGAAAGTGAGTCTGCGGGCGACGTCAACCACTGTTGGCCAGGCTGATGCTGACGAGATGATGTCGCCAAGACATTAGTGCAGAGTGCTCTCGCTGAGATGGTTCCATAAACCGCATGCATGCGGGACTTTTATTTTTCTAATGCAGGAAAAATGTCATCTTAAATTGTAGATCAGTTGATATCACCTTTGTATTTGGGATACTGCTGAAGACTACAAGAAACAAAACATTTATTGTAACCTCAAATGGAGAACAAATTTACTTTCCCAATTCCCAGTATAGTGAAACTAAACACGTCGCCGTGGCTTTTAATTTGCTGAATGTTTATTTTCTGGACACTATGTAGGGGGTTGAGGTGTCTTGATTGACTAACTTGGCTAAGTGGACAGTAGCTAATGCCATATTAAACTCCTCCCCTCGTTTCCCTGATTACCATCTTAACGTCAACATGACCTGGAGCGCAGCAATTAAAGAGAAAGCGGCCCAGCTGCGAAGCAATTAAAAGGTTAATTCCTTCTAGAACAGTTCACCTAGGTGCGCCTACAATCACATGTACCCTGCATACGCCCAAGGACAGTCTCCTTCAGCAGGATTAGCGCTTGGTTCAAGGTTCCTCTGCAGTTACCGTGTGCAAGAAGAACTCCAGGTACCGTCCTAGCTGCATCCATCCACGTCAGTACACGTTTAGTGACATTGTACATTGCACGCAATGGCGCGGGAGAGGGCCCCGACGGTGACGGCTCAACCAACGCGCCAGGCCGGCAGGCAGAACCCTGGAATCAAAGCGCCGAGCCCGAGCCACGCAAAGGCCTCCCAAAGGTCTCCCCACATCAAACGGCGGCTCCTTTAATGGCAGGCCGACAGGATTCGTTTAAAGCCAGCGAGGCGTTGGATCACACGCCCTGGGCTGTTTACAGCCCGGTTTCCAGGTGAACGGCGAGGGGGGGGGGGGGGGGGGGGACGTCGGGCACCAGAGAAGCATGCCCAGGCTTTGGTTGCGACACGTCAGGGGCTGCAGTCCCTGGCAAGTGCAGTGAGCGCGAGAGAGCGAGTCTACCTCCAGATTTAGGGGACCACACATGGACGTGTCGAGAAGATGCGTCACTTTATGCACACACACACACACACACACACACACACACACACACACACACACACACACACACACACACACACACACACACACACACACACACAGTGTATCTCACTCTACTGCACACCTCCCACTCACATGCTGTCCTCCCCAGAGTGTATCTCACTCTACTGCACACCTCTCTTACTCACATTCTGTCCTCCCCAGAGTGTCTCTCACTCTACTGCACACCTCTCTTACTCACATTCTGTCCTCCCCAGAGTGTCTCTCACTCTACTGCACATGCCTTAGGGGTGACTTCAAACGTTGTCAAAACATCAGCAATATCAATTGATTCCCATACTGCAGCATCCGAGCAAAAAACCGATGCACGCAGCAGGTAACTGTTACTGGAAACATACAAGCACACAGGAAATACACTTTTTGGACGTTGACTGTACTCACTCCACAGCTCAAACCAACCTTGGTCACATAACAAGGAAATGCAGACAGCTTCCCGGAAAACTCCAGGTCAAAAGGACCCGAGGATTTATGAGATTATCAGGCAGAAGACAACAGCACAGAAAAGCGAATGGTAGGGCAGGGCTTGGTTTGGGGGCAGATGTGATGTTATTCACGTGGTTGACACCGGTGACGGAAGCGGGGTCAAGAGTGGATCAGGGAGACGGGAGAGGAAAGAGAGGAGGGGTGGGGTGGAGGACCGGATGGAAGACGGAACAATGTTAATATCGGAAACGCAGTCGTCTTGTCGGGTTTGCCGGCTCTAATACTCCAACTAACCAGACCAGTCATTAGTGAGAAACGAGAGAAGCAACAGGAAGAGGTTGGTTTTCTGTTGTGCAATGTTTTCAGTTGAAGGGACTTGCAGGGGACTTCTTAACATGCAAAGATACACAGCTTGCCTGGCACTGTCCCCTCTTCAAACCCTTACAACTGGTGTCCGGCCTCATGCTCAAGCAGACCCCAGCCTACAGCCTACAGCGTCTGGAGGGAACAATGGCCCAGCCACAGGGTTGGTATCAGCAGATACCCTGATGAGAGACGGTGCTGGTGGCCTGGGATTGACAGCGTTTAGCCTGCGTTACAGCTCTGTGCTCGGGATGGGCTGGGGAGGTATTCCCACTGGATGGGTCTCCTGGAACACCACAATTGTCTCACTTGCTTAGATTTTTTGGTGTTTAAAGAAGTAAATTAGTGATTTGTTGGATTTTCTATTGGGAAGTATCGCACTTTCATAAGCTTTGGCAATTCACGCCTGTTTTTTAGTTTTACTGTTGTAATGGGACACATCTAAAGAGTGTTTAACTACACATAAATCCTCTACAGGCCTCTGGGGCTAACAAGGTCGGTGAACCATTCAGGGATAGCCAACTGCTCTTGTTCAGATCGGCCTATACTAAGCTAACGTTATTAACGTTAATGAAGGAGAAAAAAACGCAGACAAACGCACACACTCTCTTTCACATCTGTGCGAGAGCATGTTCAGCAGGTTACAGCAAGGAGAGAGTTGGCAAACTGCGAGATTCTAACAAAAGCGTGTGCGTCAGCGTGTCATTTGCATGTATGTGTCTGTGATCGTTCGAGTGGCTAGAAAGGAGGGGGGGTGTAGGGGACCCCTTTGGTTGCCATGGTGAGGTAGCTAACAAGAGTGTTGTGTGATTGAAAGAGAAGAGCGATGGTGCCCCTGCCTCGCTCCTCTCCTAACACCATTTGAGAGAGAGACAGAGACAGAGACAGACTACATGTAACCCCTCTCACAGATAACACACACCAACCCCATATTTCACCATTCACAACAGAAGAGAATAGAATTAGCTAAAGAATAGCAGAATGCAATGCTCACTGACGATGCAAGGCACACACTATGAAAACAGTGATGCCAGAGAGTTGAGAATTGATCCAACACATTGGTGTTGTCCAACACAAGCAGCAGGCCTAATAAGCATGTCGGATGTCGGCTATTTGATACGCAAACGTCCGCTAGACAGGGCCATCCACCAGACAGGGCCTTCCACCAGACAGTCCAGGTGTGTCAGCCTCACACCTCCCGGTCTGGTCGGCTCCAGAGCCAGAGCAGAGGAAGAGGCAGCCTGCAGCAGTACCACGCCCACTCAAAGGTCGACAAGAGCCCGATGCTGCCCAAATGCCCTTGAGCAAGGGCAATTAAAAAGATCCAGACGTCCACACCCACAACCTGCTGTGGCATTGGACGGCACTGTAGGCGGATTGATTAGTTCTGAGCCGCGGCCCGTCCCTTCGCTGAGAAGACGGACAAGGGGGTAAATGCTAGGCTGACACAACAGATTTGACACACCTGTGTTTCCCCCTGAGTAGGACGAGAGAGAGGGAGAGAGGGTTTGGTAGGTGTGAAATAGATGAAGACAGGAATGAGGAGCGTTAAGGAGGGACGACAGAGGAAGGATAGATTATTGGCAGGGAATGGCTGGAAAGGGGGATCGGCAGAGTGTAGGGTGAACAGATAGATGTCATGGGTGCAGGGATTGATGTGTGGAGAGGGGTGAATGGGGGATGGATAAAGGTTGCAGGATAGGCGGGGTCGCAACCTGATTAAAGAGAGGAATGAGTGGGTGTGGACCGGCTCGGGCGGTCTTACATCAGATGCATTAATTATTGATCGTAAGGCAGCTTCAGCTTCTTGTGGGGAAGCACACATGCGCAATAGAGACACCGGCTATCGACTGTGAAGATGTTTTTTTCGCAACTCATTCATTGATGAACGTTTTGTGCCCTTTTCTTCATGCATGTGCGTCTTCCAAATATGCAAGCTATGGTCCCTCATATGCGGTACACTACACCACACCGTCCTCGCCACACTTGAACACAATGCAATCAGTAATCAACCGATTATTTGGCCCATTTACAAGACGACTCAGCAGAATTACAGGACAGATTAGCGGGCCAGTGTTTTTTCGCGTTGTATTATCGCCGCTAAATGCAGCCAGAAAAAAAGACAACAGAAGGACAAGCAAATAAGTGAAGTTGTGCAACACGACATGATCAGCCAAACAACACCCCGATTTCAACTCACATGATCCGAGGTTCGCTCGATACCGGGCAGTGCTGTGCGTGAAGACATTGTCCCCGAGTGATCTTCACCGTCTCTGGTCGGTTAGGATCGGATGTTTTTCCCGGGATTAGGACAGCACCCTGGATATAGAGTTGGTTTTGGCCGCAGAGCAGCAGCAGTCTTGCCAAGCAGGCTGTCGCTGTTCCTGGGGGCAAAATATGCCTCTCTTCGCCGGTTGAAACCGGGGTTTAAAAAATGAGCTATTGGTGGGTTTCTTGTAAAACAATCTCCATCATCGTGTTGGATAAAGGCGACAGCGATCACCGAGAAGTGATGCAGCGAAAAGAGCGGTGCAACCGGCTATACATTGGCGTTATATCCACTTCATGGCTGCCCGGTGTCGGTGGGAGAGAGGCTTCCCAGACCGTTGTTGTCTCATCTTGGAATAATAATAAATAAATTACAAACCTACCGATAGGTTTCGTTTCCCAGTCGTTATCGTACCATTTCGGTTTCTATTATTCAGACAGCTTTTCGAGTACCTTCAGAGAAAGGGGAAGCTACATAGTTGAGTGTTGAACCGATGTGAACAACATCGATGGAGACAAAAACGCACAAGGAGGACCCGCTCCGACCATGGACGCGGAGTTAAGAAAATGTATTTAGGTGGACAAAGACGCCGATGCGTCCGAAATCAAGCGCTCCCTGGCAAAAAGTAACAGCACCAGAAGTACCGATCAACATCTCTCCCCGTGGAGGAACACAAGGCCCGGAGAAATCAATGACTGGGGGGCAAAACTGCCGATAAAGAACCGACGGATGTACAGTGACCTTCTCGTATTATAAAACCCATAGCCGTGGTGTCGCTTTATAAAAGAGAAAGAATTACATGCGGTACAACTCAATTAGCTTAGCCGCATGGAAATCAAAACAAACATGTTTCCTGTGTCAGAAACATATTCATTGAACTATAAAAAAAAAAACAGCATCCCTCGGAAAAGAACTGGCGACCGTGACAAGAGCCGGAGGGAGGGACGTCAACGGGAATAATAGGCAGGGCTGCAGCTTCTGTGCCTTTCCCGCACACACACACACACACGCTCGCATACTCACTCTCTCGCTTGCGCGCGCACATAAACATACACACACCGGCGCGCACACACATACACACACACACACACACACACACACACACACACACACACACACACACACACACACACACACACACACACACACCCTTCCCCCATTTTCTTAAAGGCACAATCGCACAATTCAATAGCGGCAGCACGCTGTGTGGAGTGTGTAATTAATATCGCCGGGAGCTGCACAGAACTGATAGACTACAAAGTTAACCTTTATTGGGTCAGGTATTCCGCTCAATGTTTGGATGGGTTGAGACAAGCCCCGATGTTGTTTACTTTAATGTAGGCATACTTTTACATGTATTCATTAGGCAGACGCCTTTATGCAAAGTGAGAGGGATTACAATCAAAGCATACCAACCAGGACATTCCAGTTTTTTGTATGTATAGCCACTGCTTATAAATCCACCATCGCTATGTTCGCAGCTGTCACTCTCCTGTCAGAGACAACAGCATTGTGATATTAAAATAATAAATCAACATGATGAAGTTCATCACGACACAGACACACATGATGTAATATTGCTGACAACGACAGCACACCCAAACAACATTTTGGTTTTGTCTCATCATCCACAGGGAGGGGATTTGGAACATGGCGTAACCATGGTTACCGACGCGGACCCATGGTACCCATGGGAAAACTAAACAAGAATCAGGGGGTGGGGGGGGGGAGTGGTGGGAACCTCATGCTAGGTTGAGGTGAAACGAGTTGAGGACGTATAGGATGTATATGGGCGGGGCACCAGGGAGATAGGAGCTATAGGAGGCTAGTGCCCAAGGCCACAGAGACACAGTTCATCAATACTGATATGCATTAAAATTGCAAATAAGCACATTGCTATTGTAAAGTGAGCCATGTTTTCAGTGTTACAGGTCACACACACACATGTTTCAATCAAATCAATCGATCCATCGATCATCGGCTACCACACGATCGTGCAATAAATATATAACATTAATGGCAGCTATGCAAAAATAGAACCCACTAAATAAATAACAATTCCAACAGACCAGCATAGCTAATATTCAAACCAACTTTCCCACCACAAGGGTCCAACCCCTGAAGTTTGACCCCCCCAGACACCCCTGACTGACTGCCAGCCAATAGAAGCCTCACCTGCATGGATCTGCTTCGAACAGATCTGATCCAGGGCCTCATCCTTCCGTAAAGATGTTCCCTGATCCAAGACGTTCCCGTGTTCTACAAGTTCCCGTTCCTGGAGGTTCCCGGTCCTAGATGTCCCCTGGTTCAAGACGTTTTCGGGCCTTGCCGTTCCTGGGCCTACACGCTCCAGGTCCTAGAAGCTCCAGGTCCTAGAAGTTTTCCAGTCTCAGACGTTCGAGGTCCTCCCAGATGTTTCGAATCCTTGACGTTCCTGTCCTTGGCAGTTCCCAGTCCCAGACGATCCCAGTCCAAGGATGTAGGGTTTCAGTTGGCAGAGAGGACTCAACGGTGGATCGGAGAGCCCTAGCAGCAGCTGGTGGGTACAGACAAAGAGAGGGCACCTAATTCAGACTGACTGTGTTGCTGTTGGTTTGCCAAACCCCAGACCAGCTGAAGCGGACAGGGTCGATACTGGGAAAGAACATCTCGCTGGGTACTGCGAAACGCCAATAATTTTAGCTCTGTCCCGTCCACATATCCATCCAGCCATCCATCGCAGGCCCAATCTGTTCCACAGGACCCAGATTCCGGCCAACTCTAGCTAAGCCAATTAGAGGCAGAGGCAAAACCTGATGTGGAATCATCAATAAGTATAATGGAGTATGGAAAAGATGGAGGGTAGGGCCGGACACTGTGGCTGCTTTCACTTATTGATGTGTGTGTGTGTGTGTGTGTGTGTGTGTGTGTGTGTGTGTGTGTGTGTGTGTGTGTGTGTGTGTGTGTGTGTGTGTGTGTGTGTGTGTGTGTGTGTGTGTGTGTGTGTGTGTGTGTGCGTGTGTGTTTGTGTGTGTGTGTGGACAGATGGGAGGGTGGGTAATGATTTTGTGTTCTGGGTAGGACATGGGAGATTGATCCAGGCATTTCTGTTGTTCTTGCTGTCCTGGGAACATGCGCCAACACGCACACGTCACTCAGTCACTCACCCCAACACCATTTTTAATAGGTCTTATTGAGACACGAACCTACTCTGTTGTCACATTATTAATGCTAGCAATGCAATATTTTTTTCTATTGATTTACGCTGTTTGTTATAACAGCCACCTTATAGCCGAGCAGTTATATTAAGTAAATTAGGTGGCTGTCTACTATGTCCCATGTTGTATTTGTGTGTCTCTACAACGTGGTCCCACGCAGAGCTAACTTTAGTCCCTTTAATCCTAAATGGATTAACGTTTAGAACCAACGTGGGCCACACGACCTGGTGCCAATCACCTCTCAGCGGGACAGAAAAAGCTCCAACCGTCATTATGCTAAACCATAAAATTACCACTTAAAGCATTTTTTTTTTAAATTACCGAACCTAAACAGATACAATTTCTTACGAAGTAAATTGATAATGGACGATGTTCAGGTGATGAGTATTTAACTTTATTTACTCACCACATCACACCAACTATAACCACGGTCCTGGCAATCCCAGAAAACGGTGGGAAAGTAAGTAAATCCCTGAAATAAAGTCCTTCAAACCTTTACACAACACGCTGCTGTCTCCTTCTTTTCAAACTAGGCGTGGGATATGCTTGAGGGAATTGTTTGTTGTTGGGCCGGTTGATTAGTGTAATGTTGTTAAGAAATACGCAGTGTCATCCTAATCGCTGCATAGTATACCCGGTCTATAAGTGACACTGCCATCTACTGGGGAATAAATACCACTAATAACGCGCACTCATTTTAATGCCGATAGTCGCTCTCTTATAAATGCTACATGAAACAGTTCCCATGGAGTGGACATAGGAAAAACACCAACACATACCTGATAGACAATATATATTGCGAGGAACATCTTCAGTGAAAACCAGATCTGTTCTCCAAAACTATTTTGAGTGTTCAGCCTCACACAAGATAGCACAAATTCTAGTGGATTGTAAAAAAAAAAGCAGAAGAAAGAAGCACCAAATAAGTCAGTTTGAAGTCTTTTACTTTTTTTTTTTTCAGTTTTACTATAATCTTTTCAAAAGTCTGAACATATTATTGCCTGTTGTACTTCTGTATCACAGAAATACTTGGCCACGAAAAAATATTATTAGGGAGGGATTTCCCGATATGGACAATTTTAGACAGTTCTGACAGCAAATATATTCTTTAGTGTTCATTTAAAATGTGCCATTCATTAGTGTTCACATGAAATTACACTTGGTTACATGTTCGCTTATTAACCTTTACATTCTTTAGTTTTTTAGTATTTTAATTTATGGATGTTTCCTAAATTTGTTTATTGAAAAACAATCCATAAACCGCTAATATGTCTGTGTTTTGTGAAGCATTTTAAATACTAAATGAGTCACCAAGTCAGTAACGAGGACAAATACTTTGACCTGTATCTACTTGATCAATGTCCCAGTAGACAATTGTCCCAGCCAGTACACAGTTCATGGAATAAGAGTCTCACCCTACAGCCCAATATCTCCACATAATGGTCTGTTCCCCCATCATCATAAACACACAATACTCAGCTCCCGTCTCATCAGTTGGAGCACTCTTCTGTTCCAGTGAGGAAAGCCTGTCGGCCATCTTGTGTTGAGGTATCTCTGCCCATATGTTCCTTGTTCCTCGTTAAATCATGTCCAGTGTGGTCACCCTCATAAAACCCCTCACATCCCCTGGCTGGCTCCACTCTATTGATTTTCACAGAACTATTTTTATACAATGTGTAAAAAATGTGTCAGTGAGTCAGACACATCATAAACCAATAGCACGATAAAATAATAAACCACGGAATTTCTTAACTGTTGATCTGATAGAAAATGAAAAGGTGAGGCACACATTCAGTTTTACGGTAGGACCGCCGTCCTAAAACGCCTACAGTCTGGTAGGCTAAACACAAAGACTTCTTTAAATATAAAAGGAATCTAAATCCAGAGTTTAGTCAGTAACAATGTGCATCCCCGTCTTCTGAAACTATAGTGACTTGTTGTTTGATTACTCTTTGCAACACTGTGTATTCACACAGCACAGGAGCGAATTCATCTGCCACGCTCAGCTCCACCATGTGCACTTTTACCCCCACCACAGGTCCAACAGAACCAACTCTGCCAGCGTGGAAGGCAAGCTGCAGTGAGGAGAAAAGCAGCGGCTCCCTTTATTGAACCACAGAGCTCTCAATCCAACTCATATGTCCGGCCATTCATCTCTTCAATCATCCATCCGCTCATCTTTCCATCCGCCCATCCGTCCGTCCATCCGTCCGTCCATACAGCCATCGGTTTACCAGCTACATTTGCTTCCCCCTTGTGTCCCGTCGGTGAGTTTCAGGTTGAGTAGAGACACTTGTGGTCCTTGAGGTTGCGCAGGTAGGCGAAGCTCTTGCCACACTTGTCACACATGTACTGCTTCTGTCCCGTGTGGATCTGCAGGTGGGCCTTCAGGCTGTTGCCCTGGTTGAAGCTGCGGCCGCACTGCTCGCAGCTGAAGGGCTTCTCGCCCGTGTGGATGCGCTGGTGGCGGTTCAGGTTGCCCGAGTTGCTGAAGCATTTGCCGCAGGTGGCGCAGCTGAACGGCTTCTCCCCCGTGTGGACCACCTTGCAGCGAACAGGAGGGAGACATGGAGGGAGAATTAGTCAATGCATTGGATTTTTCTAGACCTCTGTGAAGACATGGTGGTCCTTGGTGGGAATTAAAGCGCAACACACTCAAATCTGGTCTGATGAAACAGCACCATCTACTGATGAGTGCCGTTTCCAGGACTAATTCAGTCGATCATATTAGAAATTGAAATTGTATTATTATATCATGTTAATTACGCTGGATCATGTGCCTGTAATTGGATTATAGTGTTTGGTTGTGCATTATTAAAGTGGAACAATACTTGATGGATTTCCCAGGGTTAGCCCATCGATCAGGCACCGCCCACCTGGTGCGACTTCAGGCTGCTGTGCTGCGTGAACATGCGGCCGCAGATGGCGCAGGAGAAGGGCCGCTCCCCGCTGTGCGTCTTCTTGTGGATCTTCAGGTAGCTGGCCGACTTGAAGCTCTTCCCGCACAGGCCGCAGCTGTTGGGCCTCTCCACCGTGTGGTGCTGCTGGTGGGCCCGCAGCTCCGCGACGGAGCCCAGCCGCACGCCGCACAGCACGCACGCGCACGGGAGCCCGGCGGCGTGCGTCTGCAGGTGGGCGCGCAGCGAGTCCACGCAGGCCTGCACGCCGCCGCACGCCACGCACGGCAGCGCGCCCGAGCCCGCGTGCGACGTCTTCTGGTGCATCTTCAGCGCGCTCTTCTGGATGAAGCACTTGCCGCAGGTGTCGCAGCCGAAGGGGCGCTCGCCGCTGTGGATGCGCTGGTGCCCCTTCAGCGTGTCCGCCTGGTTGAAGCTCTTGCCGCACGTCTCGCAGCTGAAGGGCTTCTCGCCCGTGTGGATGCGCAGGTGCCGCTGCAGGTTGCCGGCGATGGTGAAGCGCTTGTCGCAGAACTTGCAGTTGTAGGCACGCTCGCCTGTGTGCACCATCTGGTGCATCTTGAGGCCGTGGGCGCGGTAGAAGGTCTTGTTGCACTGGTCGCAGTGGTAGGGCCGCACGTCCGAGTGCAGCCGCTGGTGATTCCTGAGCAACTGCTTCAGGGTGAAGCCCTTGCCGCACACGTCGCAGACGTGCGGACGCTCGCCTGGTGCGGAGGTTCGGCAGGGGGAAGAAATGGAACAAGGGTTTAGTCGTCGCTTAAAAAAGGAAGAAACGACACAGTGAAGCACACATTAATGCAGTTATTTAACCAACGTAAAGCTCCACAGAGCTTGATGAAAAGAAGCTAAATGAAGCTGCGCTAAACCAATCCCCGGCACGCACCTGTGTGGAGCAGCATGTGCGCGGTGAGGCTGCGTTCGAAGGAGAAGCCCCGCCCACACTGAAGGCACTGGAAGGGCTTCTCGGCGTTGGCCCCGTGCACCGCCTCATGGGCCTTCAGCTGGAGCCTCTTGCTGAAGGTCTTGTGGCAGTGCTTACAGCTCAGGGGCTGCTGGCCCGGGCCCGGGCCGTCCCTCCTGGGCCGCCCCCGACGGGCCTTGGGCCGCACTACCCGCGCCGTCCTCCCCTGGATGTACACCGGGTCCCCTTCCTCCTCTGCCTCTGCCTGGGTCATCCATCACAGAGCTTTTCAGTCATTCAGCGGAACAGTAATGAGCAGGTGGAGGTTAGGCATCCTGCTCAAGGATGCCTCCTGCAAACCTTTCATATTGCTTATAGTCCCACCACTACTAGACTAGAGGCTGGTTCAGAGTCGTTAGGCTAACTAGGCTGGTTCAGAGTCGTTTTAAAAGCCAAACTGCGTCGGGCCGAGGGGCAGGGAGACTGACCTGGTAGTCCGGGTCATTGCCATCGTCCAGGCCTTGGTCCTCCTGGTACTGAACTGAAGCTGGAGACGCTTGGTCTGGGAATGACCCCAGGTCCTCCTCCTTTATCAGCGCTGGTCGCACATTGTCCTACCGGAGAGAGACAGGCTTTGAAATGTCTCCATGTAATTCAACTTTTAAATGCCTTCATTTAAAAGCTGACGAAGATGCAGACGATCCGACTGAAGTGAAGAAAAAAATAACAGAATTCTAGACAAAACTCAAAAGGAGTATCTTTATAAAAGGGCATCAAATATATTTTCGTAGAACATCTTCGCTAAATGTACCTGGTATGCTCTGCCCTTCCAGAGGTGAAGAATCGGTGATCGCTTCACTCCTGCAATCCCGATAGATACTGTGGAGATTTAGAAGGAAGATAAATAAACAGAAGGACAACAAGTTAGCAGAAGCCGTAAACCACATCTTTATGAGGGACTGGGAAGTGTGAGAGAAGTGTTGGGAATAGGCCCGGAAGATGGAGAGAGAGATCAAGAAGGGATAAAGAAGCTCATTCATGACAAACAATGAATGAGGTGGGGGAGGGGGGGAACTGGGACTGGAACCAAACTATGGACTGCTAGGGTTTGGGTTTTCTACCTCGGCGAGACTTCCTTCCGACGCGACGATGTGCGTGTACCACCTCTGTCGCCACCTCCTCCCCCACCTCCTTGCCTCCCTCCTGATCCGCTCCTGTGCAGAGGAGGCCGTTGGTCCAATGGCCCCTGCGGACCTCCCTGCTCTCCTGCTCCACGCTCAGCTCAGCCTTCACCTCCTCCAGCCTCCTCCTCAGCTCCTCCTTCTCTGCGTCTCCCTGGGCCACCTACAACCAGACGTGGGGGAAATATTACACAGCACAAAAAGCAAATTGGTTTGAATGGGCCTAATCCAACATGTGGCCATCTTGGTTATAAACACGGTTACGATACACTAAAGCAAAAATATTGATACAACTATTTATATTTCAGACTGGTATGGTTAAGCAGAACTGGTTAACAATACCATACTGGTAAGCCATTTTTGGTATATTGTGTATACTGTATGTTTAAGTACTTGCTCAGAGGCCTGGCCATGGAGAATTGAACTAGCAGACTGAAATAGCTATATATGCTTTTAGATTAAATGGCAACATTATATATGTATTTATTATTATTCATGGCACACGTTGATGTTATTTATGTTATCCTATAAATAGGTGACACGGAGTGAGTGGGGGTTTACTTCTAATCTGAGCAGAGAGGAGCACTCATGGAACAGAAGGCAGATCTTCTCAACCACGTCTGTGGCCAGAGAGGTCATGATGACGTTCAGCTCGAAAACCTGGAAAAGCGGGAATAAAGAGATTGCATTTAGATAGGTCATTTCATTATTAAATAGGCCTATTAAGCAATAAAAAATAATAACATTCGGATCTGACTTATGAATAAGGCTTATTCGCATGAGGGTAATTTTTTATGTCAATAAATATTTATATAGAAATATTTGATGCACCGTTCTGCGTTCACTACTGACAACATAGAAAAGCCCGGCAATGAAACCATGTGCAACTTGTAGCTGATATTCATCTAGACATATGACAGATAGAAACATCATCAAAATGGCGTCCAAACCAGTTCTGTCGTTAATAATGAAGCTACAAGATTAATGAATTTAATATGATATGGAGTTAATAGTAGTGGGTGAAATGCCTGGTAAGATGTTTTTGGGGCATCCACTCCCGTTTAGATGGGTCATTCGCTGCTAGCTCTTCTATTTCTATGATCAGCTGTTTAGCCGCAAGGCACTAGCAGGGATGACAACACTAGAAGGAAGATCCGCCAGATCCAGCTGTTAACTCAATAACACAAAAATTTTCACACAAAAGGCATTCAGCATACCTTCTGTTTTGACGTTTCGTGTGTGTTTTCTGTCACAGCTGGTACTTGTGGGACCGATGAATCGGACATATCCGCCATAACTTTGGTAATTTCTGTGACCGACGCTTTGACCATGATCTCCAAAATGGAGCTTATCTGCTCCTCAAACGCAGACATTATTAAAACTTTAAGTACATCCAACTTGCAATGCTGGGATATGAAGAGAGAAGTACTGTTTCAAGAATAATTGAAGCAATACATGAAAACAACCGGACCGCTTAGGTCACGGACATCCGTTTTGTTTCCGGGTCAATCATGACATTTATCGTTTAGAAAAATACATGACTGGTAACGCCCCCCTTAAAAGTATTCATACTGCACTTAATGTTTCATCAAAGGGAATATACATATAATATGAAGTTTACATATATATGTCATTATATACACTTATGTTTCAATGATAAACAAAACGGGTTTTCTCTATCGTTGGGGTGAGGTGCGATGGACTTGAATAGGCTTTTCCGTTATACGTTCCGCGCTTAATATTTACCTTCCGAGTCACATTTTCTCTAGGTCATTGTGGCCAATGTGGATAATTTCGCCTCCCCTACTGCTCCCTCCTGTTGTTTAGGCAGATATAAAAATATATGCTTCTTATTGAATATCTTTAAATGGTAATATATTATTGGTATCAAGTCAACGTTGCTTTGCGGGCAGGGCCGTATCTAGAATGGGACTGGGGTGGCACAGGCCTGCCCTAATTATTAAGTGTGGGATTCCTGCATGTTTACTTTTTTGTAAAAAACGACTAAGAATAAGGGACCTGTTTCAGCCAGATACTATGAGACGCTTTGAGATTAGTTTTGGGGCTAAGAGTTATATAATAAAGCAAGTACTGCTGTTGTGCTTGAGCGTCATATTTAACCTCAACCGCTGCCTAGACGGATGCCGCCTTCAAAACGCTCCGAGTTTCGGAGGTTCGGACCATAAGCTCGGAGGAAAGCGCTTTGAACAATCTGTTAGGTCGGAAATTCTGTCCAGAGTTTTCGAGTTTCGAGTCCTACGAGTCCATGTCACAACAATGGATGCCCATTTCACTGTCATTACATTGATAGACTAACGTGAACTTGCAGAAAGCACTAAGAGGCGAACTTAACACCCATTCTAACATTTGCATTACGATACATTATAGCTTACAATTATAAACATCACCTGATAAATTCTCGCTCATGTTCAACCATCACAAGCAGATCTAATAACTGATTCATCTGTTCTCTATGAATACAGCAAAGAAGCGAAATGAGGCCCGTGCGGTCATCCATACTTTCCTGAACACTCTTATTTTGGAATAAGGGAAGGTTTACATAAATACACGTAAGCAGTGGTGGACTCAGGGATGGGAAGGGGGGTAGGGGGGGAGTACCCTTCAAGAGTGGCGAATACGAGAGAAAGTGCCTTATTGGCTGCCCTTTACATGTGAAAAAAATTATTGGGTGCCCTCTGGTGCCCCTTCATACAATAAATTATGATGATGAGCCCTCTAGAACAAGAAAATTTGATAACGTGGCTCAATGAGTGCCCTCTTAATGCCCTTACAGTATCTCCATGGTTGAAAAAAAGTGCCCTCAAGAGTGGTGAATACGAGAGAAAGTGCCATACATGATGCATCATAGCTTTTGGCCCGCTGGTTGGGCCCCATGTTGTGCAGAATGTGCCCTTTTTATTTTTTCGCCCCTGCCCTTCAAACAGTCTGAGTCCGCCACTGCACGTAAGAGCTTCCGGACTGCCGAGGGCTTCGAAGTTGTTAGGAGCTCCACACATCCACACACACCTCGCCCCCAAGGGCCCTCTGTCGTGACCTCAACGTGCTTCGGATGAGGCACTTTGACGTCACGAAGAGATTGGCCAAAACTTCAGGATTCTACACCTGTTTTCTGGGGAATGCCGGTGGTCTTTTAGCAACAGGGACAAGATGGAATCGATTTCTTTGTTGAAGATCATCACGAAAATATCACCACATTTTAAACAAACAGATTTTTGGTTCACTGCACATTGAACTTGAAAGTGCTATTATAGCGAAAGAAATTGACGATTACTTCAGCCAACAGACAACCTAGGTTATTTTTTTTTATTAGTAAACTGAATATAAAAGAATGAGTGTGCATACTTCAATGATTAACAAAACCACATTTTATTGAGCATTTTGCCTATGCTGACAAACGGACGTTCTTGTGAGCAGAGCCAAGCATCAATACATCGGAGAAAGTGGGGCAAAGCAGCGGCAACGCGCCAGCAGGCTAAACATCCGTCCCATCACGTGCTCAAGAAGGTTGTTGATAAACCGCAAATGTTGTCGTTTTTAGATCGCCATATTTGTAGTTGCACTAAAATCCATTACTATTAACTCTGCTGTCTTTAGACTCTCTTACAATTTGATCGTTTTGGGTTGCTAAGTGGCACACGGACTGGATAGCAGCATTGCTAGCGAGTTAGCTTTTATAAGTAATCCGATGACCCCCGGTGTGCCTGTAGCATAAGACTGCACAGTAAATATTAGTGTCATCAGTGAACACTATGTTTTATCTACACACTTCATCGGATCGATTTAGTGTTGGTTTGCCCAGCTTTCGAAACACAGTGAGTCCGAACTAAGAGGGAAGCCATTTTTAAAGAAATAGCAGGAGCACATTCAATTATCAACTATCTCAAAAAGTTAGAACGTAAATCAGAGCATTCCCTCCTATGGGCCTATTCAACCTGCCTATTTTAGATCAGGGACCTACAGTAATGCAAACAAATCGAGTGTAATAAAAGGGTGCAAATAAAGCGTGTCAATTTGTGATGCCCTTTATACTCACAATTGCGCACAATTCTTGCTTGCATCCCAGCAGCGACCTACGTGTCCTTTGACCTAGCCATGTCCAGACGTCTCCACATCCCCTGTGAAGAATCTGCTCATTCATCTTCTTTCATTTGTTGAGTTGCTTGCTCCAACATGCATGTAATGGATTGCATTGATTTGGCATTCCTGCCTAAGGTTAGATAGATAAAATGTGTTGATATACATTTAAAAAACTAAGGTAGAAAAGGCTACCATATATAGGACTTGTTTTCTCTCGGTGAATGATAAATAGACCTCATGATGGTTCACCATGATTAACGACACCTGGTGCGGGCAGAATTCAAAAATCCTGACGCAATCCGCTTCACGTTGAATGGATGAACGTTTTTCCTGAAGACAGAAAAGTGAGCGAAGGAGACTCCTGCAAGGAGCGGGATTCTCCTCTCCGATCCCAGCAAACACTGAAGGTATTGAGGTCGCGGAACAACCCCCCAAAGAAGAAAGGCTGCTGCCACAGTCAGTGGATTGGCAAAAACAAAACGTGTCTTTCAGAAAGGTCTACCGCCTCTTCTATTCACTCAGAGGAGCAAGAGTCTGAATAGATTCGGAGTAGAGCTTGAGTGGATTTAGGTGAACTCCTGGTGGGGGCATACTGTTGCAGCGTGCAATAGACAAAATAAATACAAATGATGAAATCAATAAAACCCCAGAAAAAACAACATCTGAACTGCAGTTGTGAGGAATTTATACAACGACAGTGACCCTAAAAAGCCCTCCATATGTCAACGGATGTTTTATAAATGACAGTTCTCCGCCTCACCTCATCCCATGGCAGAAGGGTCCCTTTTTCCCGAGGAAGTACATTCAAAACTCCCCATTCAAACCACACGACTAATAATCTAACCATCCGACATGAGGCTGAACAAACCCAAAACAAATCAGTGTGTCAGCTTGTCTCCTAAGAGCAAACCAACTCCCTGTTCTAGTGCTCTTTTCAAAACTTCCCAGCATTAACCTGGGTCGTCTAGCGCTGATTGCCCCGTGCTTCCAGCCCTACTGACTCCCACAGGAATCGACCTTGTCACTTGCTTTTATTTTATTGTGTCATTTTCCTCTTTATATACTTATGGCTTTGTGGTTAAGAAGACAGGGACGGGGGAGACACAACATCAACGTGATGGGGGACAGAATGAACGGACTGCACAGACAAGCATCTGTTGAACAGTGATATCTGGTCAAGCAAGACATGCAATCTCTCAGCAGCCATACAGCCATTACGGACATTAACCCTTCCGGGAGTTTAGCCAATCACGTAGGCAGATCTTTCCTTGGTTCGATGACTCATCGCTGCTATTGCTGTACCTTCAAGTTTGAGTATCATAGTTATGATAGTGTATGATGCATTTATGCTAACAATAACAAACAATGGTATCATTAATTAAGATTCATTAATATCTAGAATGAATCAATTAATGCTCAAATAATGAATTATTAACTATTAACAGTATAGTAAAAAATAAATGAGGCATGGTTATTAACCACAGTAGTGTTATAAACTCATTCAGTCTTTCTATATTCATTCAGGTGTAGTTTCAGCTCGCTACGAACCTGAAGAGCTTCATAACCTCATGCACTGTGACACGGACACTGAAAACCTCGGGACAATGAGTGTGTGTGTGTGTGTGTGTGTGTGTGTGTGTGTGTGTGTGTGTGTGTGTGTGTGTGTGTGTTTGTGTGTGTGTGTTTGGTTGTAGTATGTATGTGTATGTGCCGTGACTGGAAGACTGAGGTGGAAAAACAAGGGATTTAGGGGCACGCGTGTAAGCATGTAACACACACACACACACACACACGCCAACATAAATAACCTGAGAGCTATGGAAACCCTGGGGAAGGGCGGAGCAGCAGCTTGCGCACACACACACACACACACACACACACACACACACACACACACACACACACACACACACACACACACACACACACACACACACACACACACACACACACACACACACACACAACACAAAGGAACATAAACATACATGTACGCACCGTTTTAAGATTACAGAAGTTTGTGATTGAATCACAGTCAGGCTTGGTGTGTCTTCCTTTCCACTTTGCCGAAAACTAAGCAGGAAAAGAGTGAGAGTGTGTTGGAGCTCATTAAAGATTTCACACGTTTTGTGTTTACGAACAAAGTCGATCAAATAAAGAAATATGTGAGAGTGCGATTGTGTTTTTTCTTTTTTTACTTGCCTTAATTTAAAACTAATTCATGGAAATTATCCTTCTGCTGAACCGCAGATGCAAAACTGGAGTAAAGGTTGCCGGGGGATACCAACTGTTCTGCTCCGTGTTGTAAACACCGAGGACTAGAGAGTTCTCTTCTAGTCTCCTATCCAGTCATCACACAATGATCCGTCAATAAAACAGCAATATCATCAAACAAAATCTCATGCATTATATTCTGATGTCAACTCAGAACCTGCTTGCCAACAGAAGACCTTTTCAACAATAGTAGCTGAAAGGGGATCTCTTTTCGGTGAGAGCTTTGCTTCAGAGTCTCTCTCATGGCCTATAGAGGGATCTTCATCCCCTGAGCTTCAGGCCCCCACTATTTCCACCCTTCCTAGATCAGAAAACATGGCTGTATCTGGAAGCAAAAATCCCTTGATTTCATCGTAGCTTAGGTTTGTAGCTATTTTTGTAGTCATGGCTCATGTTGTGTTGGGGTTGGAGGAACTTGATGTTCACACACACTCATGCATGCTTACAGAAACACACACACGCACACACACACACACTCACAGACACACACAGACACACAAAAAAACACAGATCACAGCTCCAATCTTTTATCTACTCTTACCCCAATTATGTCATCCTCCTCCTTGTCATCATCATTGTCTTTCATCAATTCGAAGTGTTTAGTAAGGACCTAAAATTGAGTTCAGCTACTGTTCTGTTTCCCGCGGCGAAACCAGGACTATAGGATTAGGAAGGGAAAATAGGCTTGGTTTGTGTGCCATTGTATCGTTCTGTTTTCAATTTTTCAAGAGTAAAACTGTTATTTAGACATGGGCGTTGGATGTCTCGACGTACAGACATACCAGATGGACGGACGGACAAGGAATACACTGGTACGGGGCTCACCTCAGGGAAACAAACCCACAATGAAACTATCATTTAGGAGCTACACATCGCACTACCAGCCAAACCATGTTAGCCTTCGCTCCCATGACGATATCTGTGCTCGCCATTTCTGTTTCAAAGAAAACCCAAAGAAAACTAAACCAATGTCCTCTCTCAACTCTTGAAGCGGCTGTTGTCACCCCAGACGGCCACCGGGGGCGCTGGCACAGCTCCGGGGGCTTGCATGCTGCGTTTCTCACAGAGAACCAGGGAGGGATGAGAGAGAGAGAGAGAGAGAGAGAGAGAGAGAGAGAGAGAGAGAGAGAGAGAGAGAGAGAGAGACACATACAGAAATAGTGAGGAAGACACGGCCCTCCCCCTCCTCTGCTCCGACCCACCCTGTCTGTCACACAAGCCTCCTCAGAGCTCGTGTGACTCCCGTTGCAGTGGAACTGTATCGTCATGAGGCACGCGGCCGAGAGAGAGAGCAAGAGACATAGAGAGAAGGAGGGCGAGAGGGAGGCTGTGTGTGAGAGAGAGAGAACCAGGGCGGGTCTGGGAGCCGGGGAGGTGGTCCGTCGTTGTCTAGACAACGGGCCACGTGGGTTCCCCTTCGAACCCCGCCCCCCCCCCCCCCCCCCCCCCCCAAAACCCTCCCACTGCCTCCGGGCGGACCACCCCCCCCCCCGGTCTCCCTCCCCCCTCCTCCTCCCCCACCCCCAGCGTGGAGAGTTCCTGAGCGTTCCGGCTCACTTCTTCTTACTGGACTTCTCCGTTCGCTTCCCACCGTCGGCCTTCTCCCCGCCACGGTCCGAACGCTCGGACCGCTCCCCTCGTTCTCTCTCCTTCTCCCTCTCCTTCTCCCTGTCCCTCTCCCTCTCTCTGTCGCGCTCCCGGTCGCCGCGGTCCGATCGTTCGCCGCCCTTCTCCGAGCGGTTGTCGGCGCGCTCCGAGCGGTTCTCGCCGCCCTTCTCCGAGCGGTTGTCGGCGCGCTCCGAGCGGTTGTCGCCCTTGCTGCCGTCGGGCCGCGTGCCCTCGTCGGTGGAGGAGGTGGTCGGCTGCGGCTGGCCCCAGCGGGCGATCTCGTCGTGCTCCGTGATGCTGGCGGTGATGTTGCCCACCCACGCCTTCAGGTCGTCCTGCTCACAGGGGGAGGGAAAAGAGAATGGAAGAACGGGGGGGAGAGGGAGGTAAAGGAAAGGGAAAACGAAGAGGGGGGGAGAAGGAGGGAAGGAGAGAGGGAGATAAAGGGAGAACGAGGGAGAGAGGGAGAGAAGGAGAGAGGGAGAACGAGGGAGAGAGGGAGAGAAGGAGAGAGGGAGAACGAGGGAGAGAGGGAGAGAAGGAGAGAAGGAGAGAGGGAGATAGAGGGAGATAGAGGAAGCGAGAGAGAGAATGGAGGAACAGGGGAGAGGGCGGTAGAAGCAATGAAGAGTAAGACATTACATTTACAATAAACTGTCTGACCACCACCACCGGTAGTAATTAACTGAGTTAGCGGTCGTCGCTTTGCCGTCTATCCCATATATAAGTAATAATTGAACTAATCCAATCAAATAATTAACTTTATATCATAATAAATGACCCGCTCACCTCATCTTTGGCATGGAACAGAAACTCGCTGCCGTCCTTCGTTCTGTAATGAGAAGCGCAGACATTAGGCCAAACAACACAATCAACCGCCTAACAGATCGGCCCACGCATATAGGTACTCAAACAGAACGTTATGCAAGGCCCCTTCAGAACCCTCCATACTGGACTAGTTCCTGATTACCTGAAGACAAACATCTCAACTCAGAACATCCGCCATGTTCTTCTGCAACGTATTCCTATATGGCGAATCCCTTAATAAAACCAAACCAAAACAGAACCCAGAATATACGAGAATCGTCAAAATCCCGCCGAGCCGCTCACTTGAGCGTGAAGACGTTCTTCTTCTTCTTGTAGCCGTTGGTGACGTCACAGGTGCAGAGGGCCAGGCTGAGCGGCGGCTCGTTGTTGTACGCCGTGGTCGTGTTCTTGGCGTCCTTGTAGAAGCCCAGCTCGCCCTGCTTCAGCACGCAGTACAGGTTCACCCAGGACCTGCTGTGATGTGGGACACCATGGGTGGGAGAGGGGGGGGGGGGGGGAGAGGGAGAGAGGCAAGGGTCGTAAGGGGGAGTAGTAGGAGAGGTTGGAGGAGGGAGGAGCGATGGCGGGGAGACAGGAGGAGTCAAGAGGGAGGCTTGTCTTCCCTCTTTCTCTCTCGCGCTCTCTCTTTTTAGGGTCGCTCTCGCTCTCTCTCTCGCTCTCTCTCTCTCTCTCTCTCTCTCTCTCTCTGAGCTGTGCTGCACTCACCTGGCCGGAGCGGGCAGCTGGGTGGGGGTTACCTGAGCGGCTGGGATGTAGGTGGACATTATGGGCTTGGCAGAGGCACCGGGTCGAGGAGGGAGCACGACACAGACGAAGGAGGGAGGCGCGGGCGGACGAACACCAAAGGGAGGAGTAGATGGAGGAGGAGGAGGATGGGGGTGGCGGTGGAGGTGGGTGGAGGAGCAGCTCATATATGACTTACCTTGGAGGAGAGGAGAAGGGGCAGCCGGCGACCGGGGGGAGGCAGGAGAGGAGGGAGAAGAGAGACGTTTGGTTAATGGCATTCTGGGCAGCGTCGCTGGCCGCATACAGAGTGGCAGTGGAAGAGGCCGTTTACATACTCGCTGCGTTCCCAGGGGAGTGGAAGACTTTTTTGAATTCAAATGTTCTTTAAGGTTCTGGAAAACAATGTATTTACCGGACAAAGTGGCCTTCTAATGCATCACGTTTTTTTTTTACTGAATAAATGGGGTCTTCATGGGAAAATCAACGTGCATGTAAACATAGTCTGCCTCACGGTGACGACAAGTAACACACAGGTCTCGATTCTCTCTTTCCCCCCCCCCCCCCCACCCTTCCTCCTGGACCGTGATTGGACGAGAAGCTCTGACATCTCAGCTCCTCTCCTCCAATGACTTTCAAAGACGGAGGGGAGAAGAAAGACAGGATACAAGAAGACATGGGGGGAGAGAGGGGGGAGAGGGGGGGTGAGCTCTCTGGGGGAGACTCCCGCTGGTCAAGATGAAAGCCGTTTGGTGCTACGCTTTACCTTGGCATGTACATAACGGCGGTTATGTACATCTGACACATTCATCTTGTGAAGCCCGGAGGAATGCCATTTCAGAAGCACTCATCCACAGCCGGGAGGGATGAGTCTTTAGCGCTGCGTGGTCAGCCCAGCCACTAGGGGGCAGTGCAGGGAGAGGCCAGGCTGCTCAGAGGCTGTGGCCTCTAGACTGAGGTCACTCAGCAGGAAGCAGGCGGATGCACGGCCATCTTGCGCGAGAGTGGTGTGTGTGTGCGTGTGTATGTGTGCGTGAGGGTGAGTGGGTCGTCGTCAACGGTGGTCATCCAGCCTTCAGTGTCTGTCCACCCCTCTGCGTGCTAGCTTATTAGCTAGCTTGTTAATCCGCTTGTTAGCCAGCCTAATAGCTGGCCTGTTAGCTGGCCCGTTAGCAAACTAGTCAGCTAGCCTGTTTGCTAGCTTTTTAGCTGGCCTGTGAGGTAGCCTTTAAACTATCTACTAGTTAGTGGGCCTGCGAGCTTGCCAGTCAGTTAGCCTCCACCTTCGCTGCGTGTGGGGATACTGGTGTGGGGTTAGGAGGAGTCGTTGGCTTCATGCATTTAGCTCTTGCAAGAAGGGAACTGTCTTGCTTGCTACTGGGTGCATTTGTTTCGCTGTTGGCTACATGATCTGATGATCCGAACACTTTGGATGAATGAATCTATTCTGAATCTACTGACAAAAGTATAATTATGTTCAACATCATCATACCACGGAGATATGGTTGAATATTAAAATGAATCCATTTGAATGACATATGCACAGATATAACCCCAATCATTGGCCTATACATTTGGATGCGATACGCACACATATATACTGTCAAATGTTTTAACCTCAACTATTGATCACCAAGTGTTTGGAACCCAGCATCTGGGGCGATCAATATGTAACCAGTAGAACTATGGTGTGACCTTACTTCTTAACCAGTGTCAGTCATGCACATTTTAACATCTTAACAGTGCGATTGCCGTTTAACAGTGTTAGCTTGTTAACCTAGCATGCCTACGCCATGCCCTGGTCATCTGACTTGAGATCACGAAGGAGGGGACACCTGATGTCATCAGAATCAGACGGACAAGGTGAGAGATGGACTGCACAGTGACCCGGAAGTACTCATCGGGTGACAAGGCAGCGAGTCACTTAGTTTACAGGTCGCACAGGTTTGAGTAACGCTTGATTGAATCGCACAGAAACAATACAAGTTACTCGTCCGTGCTCTGACCATGTTAACATAACTCATTTCAAAATGCTTGGCCTAAAGGCGCTCCATCAATTGAGCAGGCGCCAAACCACTTGGGTAGATGTTAAAGAGCGACCAAGCACTGAAATAAAACCAAAGCAACTGTGACACCCTTAGGCGAAGGAGGGTAATGCAATTGCTTTTGCGTTTATGTCTGTTCCTCCAGTTTTGATTTCCATTTCAGTGCACGGTCGCTCCTTCAACAAATAACGTTCCCCCCCCCCCCCCCCCCCCACCCAGGCAGTCTGACGACCTTGAACGTCTGAATCTGGTGGCGCCGGCGTCCACCAACTCCTCCATCCTTCCCACGGCGAGAGTACAAAAGCCTGGCCGCGGTGACCCTGAATGCCCACCTGTTGGCGCTCTTCTTCAGGGTCTCGATGTCCAGCTTGCGGAACAGGAAGCCCTCGTGGTGGGCCGTGTGGCTGGGCACCCTCGGCGCCGACGGGGTGGTCTGGGCGGGCGCCGACCGGGACCTCCGCGTGGTCGCCTCGCCGGGCTCCTTGGGGCGCGGCCTCCGCCGCGGTTTGGGCCGGTCCCGGGCTCGCGGCCGGTCGGGCCGGGAGGAGGAGGACTTGTTGGAGGTGGCCTCTCCAACGCCGTTGGGCACTGGGGGGACCTCGCCGCGCGCCTGGCGCCCGCAGAGGGGGGGGGGGGGGGGGGGGGGGGGGGGGGGGGGATTACAGGGTTGTTAATTGGAATATCTAATTAGGCGATGCAAGGCAACTTTATTTATGTGGCACTTTTCATACACGAGGCAGACTCAAAGTGCTTCACGTTGAAACATAAAACATGAAATAAAATAGGTAAGTAAAATAAAACAAAGGCAAAGATTTAAGATTGAGCAGAAAGCTAAAGCAAACATAGGCCTACAATAAAATGAAGCGATAAAATAAAATAGATACGTAAAAGAAGATAAAGGCAAAGTAAAAAAAGGAAATGCATTGCAGAAAGTAATGTATTTAAGATTTAGCAGAAAGCTAAAAACATAAAAGTCTCCCGTTTAATCCCAAGTGTAGCACGAGTCTGGGCTTCAGACCTGCGCGGCCTCCCTCTCCTGCAGCTGTTCCACGATGTCTGCCAGCGTGGACCGCTTCTCTCTGTGGGGCACAGGGACAAAGTGGTCACAAGGAGCTGGATGTCGACTCAGCGGTCCAAGATGCACATTAATACGTTTTAAAACAACAAAAGCCCATTAATTGGAACCGAGGGATCCAATGGCTTGGCTCCGTTAATGAAGGTTGAACCATTCAAAGTGGAAAGTCAGTAAAAAGGAGGTTGAGCTGCGTTTAACATCCGACCCACTAGAGCTGGCCCTGCCGGCTGAACGCAGGCTTACC
The DNA here is from genome assembly GCF_031168955.1 of Gadus macrocephalus. Lineage (NCBI taxonomy): Eukaryota > Metazoa > Chordata > Actinopteri > Gadiformes > Gadidae > Gadus > Gadus macrocephalus. Next base: position 7,308,147 of record NC_082397.1, read on the forward strand.
CTCCAGCGGGCTTCCGGTCCGAGTGCTCCTTCCCCGTTTCGTGTTCGCTGGACTCCTGCTTCTCCAGCCGGTGGCGGTCCCGGTCCCGCCGGCGCCCCTCGTGACCTCCCCCTCCCCCTCCCCCACCACCACCGCCTCCGCCTCCTCCTCCTCCTCCTCCTCCTCCACCGTGACCTCCCCCGCTGCCGTGGCCTCCCCCGCTGCCGTGGCTCCCGCTGCCGTGACCCCCCGCCCCGGCCAGCCCCCCGGGGCCTTCCTGCTCGCTGGAGGTCTGGCGCTCCAGGGTCCGACGCTCCCGCTCCCGCCACACCTCCTGGGGCAGCTCGTCGCGCCGCGCCTGGATCAGCTGCTCGCTGGACAGCTGCCGCTCGATGCGGGGCTCCCGCGACTCGCCCCGCGACTCCCTGGGCTCCCGGGCGTTCTGCACCTGGGGCTCGGCCTGGGCCAGGGGGTCGCTCCGGGCGGACGCCCGGGACCTCCTGGCCGGCTCGCCGTGCGACCGCTCCCGGGCGGGGTGCTGCAGCACCACCTCCGCCATCACGGCCACCTCCCCCCCGCCCGTGCCGATCTCCCCCAGGATGGCCTCCCTCTCACGCTCCCGCTCGCGGGCCTTCTCCAGCCGGCCCGCCACCAGCAGCGGCGTGACCACGTCGTCGAAGCACTTCATCTTGGGCTGCCGCAGGTACGGCGAGGGGGACGCCGGCGCCTTGGCCTCGGGCGAGTGCACCAGGAGCGTGGGCGGGGCCGAGGTCGCGTGGCCGACGGACAGCGCCGCCTGCTCCCGGGCCGTGAGGGCGCTCTCGCGCGCCTGGTTGGCCGAGACCATCATGGCGGCGGTGGCGATGGAGGCGATGGAGGAGGGGGCGGGCTGCACCAGGCCGGCGGCCAGCCCCCCCGGCGGGGCGCCGTGCCGCGGCTCCAGGCCGTGGTGGCGGTAGGCGGAGCCGGCGCTCAGCACCGGGGTGTAGCCCGCCGCGGGGGCGCCCAGACGCCGCGCCAGGGGGGAGGGGGAGGGGGTGGGGGGCGTGGCCGGCGAGGGGGAGGGGGGGGAGCTGGCGTCGTTCTGCTCGTAGATGGTCTGCCTCATGACGGGGGAGAGGGGGAGGCGGGGGAGGGTGGCGGGGTTGGGGGCGGCGTCCTGAGGCTCCAGGAAGACCTTGCGTCCCAGTAGTGGGGTGGGGGGCAGCTGGCTCTGCTCCGCGCGCAGCTTCTCCACCTGAGGGGGGGGGGGGGGGGGGGGCGAACCACAAGAACCCAGTTCAGTACCAGCAGAACCAGTTCAGCAGCAACACCAACCAGTTCAGTCCCACCAGATCCAGTTCACTACCAACAGAAGCAGTTTAGAACCAGAACCAGAATCAAGGTTATCTCAGACTCCAGTCAGTAAGCATCCTTTTATTTCTACTGTTATAAATACAAATGGTACAATGTGCTTGAGAGTGAACTCCTCAAAGGTTTGTGTGTCGCTGATTCAGGACCATACGGTGTGAACAGCATCGTTATATACAGGGTCAGGTGAGGGACGATGGCCGTAGCTATGTGAGCCACATACTTGCACGTGGAACCTCATTCTCGTAGTGCAACCTCAGCCGTACGCTGATTAATGAATCGCACAGTAAAAATAAAACGTAAGAATGTGCAGAGTCACGGCTTTCTGCTTGAATCTGCAACAAATCCAGATGCTAAAAGGTGGACTTGGATAGATTTTTTTTCTGAGAAAATAGGAATATATTGTATATATTCAGGGCATTTATGTGTAAATAATGAGATGACACAGCAATGCTAAAAAATGTGTTGTAATATTGATGCAATACCTAAAAGAGTATTTATTTAGGGGCGGAAGAATTAAAGGTAATAAAAACAAAACTATATTTAAATTTGAAACTACACAGAACTGATCTTTTGACACTCACTGGATATCATCAATACTAGATCACATGCTTTGGCCCCCATTGCAAACCTCTTCCTTGATAATGAACTGTGACAGTGATCTTTGAAGTGCTTTGCACGTTTTTAAATTGACTTGACATTGAGCCTTGAAAAGCGCTATAAATAGAATGAAATTCTATTATATTAATATGAATTAACAATAATTACATCAGTAAATAACTGACATAGTTATTTGTATATATTGACAGGGAGGGTTCACACTGATAAGGCCACAGTAACATGCCAAAAAGGAACCAGCCATCGAAGCCCGTAGAATAACGTCAACGCATTGGAAGGGGGGGGCGGGGGTCACCCGTTACCGTGGTGATCCTGCGCAGCGAGCTGAAGCGCTCCTCCCAGGTGGCGGCGGCCTTGCGGAAGGCCTCGTGGCGTCGGATGAGCTGCTCCACCTCGTCCACGCTGGCGCCCAGCTCCTTGCTGCTGATGAAGGGCTCCTGGGCCGTCAACCACGCCTCGGCCACCACCGCCTCCTGGGCGAACTGGTGCACCTCCAGCACTGGGGGGGGGGGGGGGGGGAGGAGGGAGAGGAAGAGGGAGGGGGGAGAGGGGAGGAAGAGGGGAGAGAGGAGGAGGGGAGAGGGGGAGGAAGAGGGAAGGGGGAGGAGGAGGGAGAGGGAGAGGATGGGGAGGAGGGGGGAGAGGGGAGGAAGAGGGGAGAGAGGAGGAGGGGAGAGGGGGAGGAAGAGGGAAGGGGGAGGAGGGAGAGGATGGGGAGGAGGGGGGAGAGGAGGAGGGAGGGGGGAGAGGGGAGGAAGAGGGGAGAGAGGAGGAGGGGAGAGGGGGAGGAAGAGGGAAGGGGGAGGAGGAGGGAGAGGGAGAGGATGGGGAGGAGGGGGGAGAGGGGAGGAAGAGGGGAGAGAGGAGGAGGGGAGAGGGGGAGGAAGAGGGAAGGGGGAGGAGGGAGAGGATGGGGAGGAGGGGGGAGAGGAGGAGGGAGAGGGGAGAGAGGAGGAGGGAGAGGGGAGAGAGGAGGAGGGAGAGGGGGAGGAAGAGGGATGGGGGGAGGGGGGGAGGAGGGAGAGGATGGGAGGGGGAGAGGAGGAGGGAGAGGGGAGAGAGGAGGAGGGGAGAGAGGAGGCGGGGGGAGGAGGGGGGAGAGAGAGAGAGGGGGAGGAGGGGGAGGGGGAAAGGGGGAGGAGGATGGGAGGGAGAGGGGAAGGAGAGAGGAAGGGGTAAGGAGGAAGGGGGGAGGGGGGGAAGAGAAAGGAAAGAGAGGGGGGAGAGGGAGGCAGGGTGTGGAGGAGAGAGGGGGAGAAGAAAAGCGGGGAGGAGAAAGGAGAGAATAGATAGGATGGCATGGAGGGGTGGGAGGGACGAGGAGGAGGGAGGAAAGGAAATAGAGAGCAAGGGGAGTAGGGGAGAGGAGAGGAACAGACACGTTGAGTTTCGGTTTTGGGTAAACCTCGACTATAAATATGTGACTGACTCTAGCTCTTTCTGAGTGGGTGAGTGGGGAGTGTGTTCGTGTGTGTTTACACTCACAGTGCTGTAACGCCTCCCAGTGTTTGTCCCACTTCTCAGACAGTTCGTGTTGCTTAGCAACCACCTTGTCCAGCTTCTCCTTGATCTGAAAACGCATGCCAAGAGTCGAGAAAAATCATCATCTCATTCATATATCATATTATACAAGTTTAGTCTGATGGGATATATTTATGTAGCAGTTTTGCATATCATCTCATAGCGTGCCATATAGTCATTCTCTCTTTTTTAGTCTCTTCTCAATTCAGCGTGAACAAATGTCAAAACAACCCTGCCTGTCTCATCTCCCCTAATCTCTTCTCAGTTCTCATCTCGTTTCCTGCTTCCTCTCCTGTCTCCTCACCTCCTCGGCCACAGGGTAGCTACGGCCAGCAGGGCCTTGCTCATTCTCATCTCGTTTCCTACTTCCTGCCTCCTCCCCTGTCTCCTCACCTCCTCGGCCGCGGGGTTCCTGACGGCCAGCAGGGTCTTTCCCATCTCGATGCACTCCATCAGACTCCTGCTGCGGGCCTCCACCTCGTTCTTCAGGCCGTGGTGGTAGTTCATCAGCACCTCCACCGAGGACACGTCCCTGGGGGTCCACCACCACCACCACCACCACCACCACCACCCCAACCGGGGACACACAGCAGATGTCAGTCACCTCCCAAAACAGCCTCACTCAACCTTCTGAATAAAATCACCACCCTATCAGCCCTACGCTATCCACTCCTGGACGCAGGGAGAGACGATATGGTCATGACTGTCAGGGTTTGTTGTGTGATGAGTCAACGGTGCATATTGTGCAGCATGTGAGGCTGAACACATTCCCCCACACGATAGCCGTGAGACGAGGAAGGGCTCGTGTGGGTCTCTGAGGGTTTGATTGCAGAATCCTGGCCTAGGGTACGGCGACGCCAGGCAAACACTGGAAGTCATTGCGCTAACTTGACCGGCCGCGAATGAAACAGAAGGGTGAATGATCTTTTTACATTTATTTTAGTATTTCATTTAATTTTATGACGATGCACTCTGAGTCTGCCTCGTGTATGAAAAGTCCTGTACAAATAAAGTTGCCTTGCCTAGTCTCTGGACACGCAGAATGCATTTTGTACAGGCTTCAGAGGATATTGAACAATAGTTCAGAAGCATGAAGGCATAATTTGCCATAAAATAGGATCGAAGAGGATGAAGTCTTGATTCCCCACCTGGGCTTGTCTCCGGTGTCGATCTGGCAGATGATGGAGTCCATCCACATGAGCTGGTCGCGCACCATGCCGAAGAACCGCAGCTTGTCCGTCGCCGTGGTGATCTGCACTCGGCACTCCTCGCAGTAGGTCAGCAGCTCCTTCCAGGTGAGCATCACTTCCTGTTCGCGGCAGGCGATGGCCTCCGCCTTCTCCCCGGCGTACACCGTCCTCAGCTGGGCGGCGCTCTCCTGCAGCTGGCGCACCTGAGGGCGAGAGAGGTAGAGAGAGAGAGAGGTAGAGAGAGGTAGAGAGAGGTAGAGAGAGGAGAGAGAGAGAGAGAGAGAGAGAGAGAGAGAGAGAGAGAGAGAGAGAGAGAGAGAGAGAGAGAGAGAGAGAGGAAGAGACGGAGAGGACAGAGAAGGAGCCAGAGTGGGGGTGGAGAGAGAGAGAGATAGAGAGGGAGAGTGAGGGGGGTAGAGGGAGGAGCGAAAGGAGAAAGAAATAGAGAGAGATGGAGAAGGGATTCAGAAAGAGATTCAGAAAGAGGTGGTTTAGGGGTCACCTATAAAACATAACACATATCACACAGTACAGAAGCAAAGTCAAACATCAGTCAAAATAAATCAACCCCCCCCCCCCCCGGCCCTCCCCCCAGCTGGGCTGAGCGGTCTGTCACTGGGGGTGACAGCTGCGCTCCTGCGTCACACTGCGTCGTTTTGTAGCGCGTCTCGAAGTGTCTGCAGCAGCCAGGTGCAAAGTCCCATCCCCGCGCTCAGTGTAGCCGTCAGAGGAGAACAACATCCCGAACGGTACAGTGAGAACACAAACCAAAAGTGTTTTAAGCAAAGAGGGCATTTATGCCCAGCACACATTTTAGTACTTTAGTAGAAAACGAAAACGAAAGCAAAAACAAATGGTGTCTTGATGAATGGTCCAGCAGACAGAGATCTACTACGGGGTTCATGTGCTCCGTCCGGGACCGTGTTTCACAGCGGTGGAACCTGGGGGAGGGCATCAAACCCATGCCTCTGTTCTCCGGAGCCACAGGGTAGAACGCCGCCCACTGTGTCTACAGGGATACCCTGCAGGGCGCTTTAGATGGCGTGTGTATCCCGTGGGGTACTGCATCAGCTGCCTTCCCGCAGAGGTTTCAATCGTACACTGCATGCGTGAAACGTTTTACTCATTTATGATCGCCTCGTTGGGGAGGTTTGCGTGGGAGCTGTTCGATGAAACACCGTGTTCCCATGATAAAGATCACCGGATTGTCACTGGATTAGTGAACTCACTTCAACATAGCATCATTTTTCCTTAATGTGGAACCGTCAAGCTTGATATTTTGGAATATATGAGAGAACTGCTTTAAAAGGTGGTCTGCAACATTAACTGTTTCCCCGGGAAATGAGCAGAAGAGTTTGACCACTGGACATCATTGGGCCGATATTTGCGTTCTCCATTGGTCGGATTTGAAAAGTCATGTAAATTATCTGCTTATTTAGATATTGAAGTTGAGGGCAGCGATTCTTTTAAGCATTCCCGTCTTATATAATAAAATAGAGCGTGCCATTGGTCTGATTTGGAAAGGTTATGTAAATGATTCATGTGTATTCTGTGTATTCCGTGTATTCAGATATCGATGTCGAAGACCGGGATATCTTCGAGCGTTGAGCGTGCCAGGGCCCCTGTAAGGAGCGGTCTGAGGCGCCGCGTGCCAGGCGGTGCGCGCTCCACACCTGTGTGACCAGCAGCTGGATGTCCTTGCTCGAAGCTGTGCATGAGCCGGTGCAGGGAGCTGGTGTTGGCGGCCCCGCCCTTCAGGGCCCGCACCTCCGGGAGGCGCCGGTGCTTATCCTCGATCTGGGCCAGGACCTGGAGCGACACACACGCGCGCACACACACACACGCGCACACACACACACGCGCACACACAGACACAGACACGCGCACATACACACACACACAGACACAGACACAGACACAGACACAGACACAGACACAGACACAGACACAGACACAGACAGACACAGACACAGACACAGACACAGACACAGACACAGACACAGACACACACACACACAGACACACACACACACACACACACACACACACACACACACACACACACACACATTTGCATTTAGATTTGGGGCATTTAGCCGACGCTTTTATCCGAAGCCACTTACAAGAAGTACATTTGTCATAAGAAAGTGAATCAATATATCGCTGTGGGTACGGTAAGGATGTTCATACAACAAAGGGCAAAGCACCAACAATCGCTCGGTTAACCCATTCCCCGTATTCAACATAGATAGCTATGATAAGATGCTACATAAACTAAGTACTGTAACTAAATACGACACACAATAAGTGAGTACATTAAGTGCCAGGATGTACAACATACAATAAATAGGAAGGGAGGGACTTAAGATCTCTCTTCATAGCCACCCCGGCCATACAGAGTCTAGGTGAACTAGTTAACAGGTCATTCTTGAGTTTTTTGCGGCACCTTCTGAGGGACTCTGCTGTCCTTACATCGGCAGGGAGCTCATTCCACCACACACACAGGCACGCACGCACGCATGAACACACACACAAACACACACACACTGGAGATGAGGAACGTGGCTGATGGGTCAGGGAGGTCATATCCACCTTCTGCTTCAGTCACGGCTTCAGGCGGATCAGGGCTGAGAGAACTTCTGTTTCACCCCGGGTTTGATTCCCTGGTCTGGTGAACACTGGCTTGAGTCGCCTTCCAGCAGGACAACCCTTTAATTAACTC